>NW_026614785.1:0-112733 GCF_030052815.1 Hevea brasiliensis
AAAATTAATCATATTAATTTTAGAACCTAGATTAAATCAAGAACGATTACACTAACTCTTGATGCACCGCAACTGCGCTTTGAGATTCGTCTTCAGGATACCATATGTTGTCCATCTAGCTTGTCCACACCAATAACACCTATGGCAGCCCTTGAACAGCTTCTAAAGACTTTTATATTAATTAGAAATTCAAGTTCTGCCTTTTAAGAGATAAGAGATGTAAACAGGACACTAGAAACAATTTCTAGTGTTCTTAATTCAAGAGATTGATGGCTAATCTCTTTGAATTGATGAGAGATGAAGAAGAATAGATAAAAAGCCTCAAAGTGGCGTGACAAAGGAGAGGAGTAGCTGCTAGTTATTTTTTCTTTTCATAACCACACTTAAATAGCTAGGTTAACACATTAAACCCTTGCCACATGTCACCCTTTGATTAGCTCTAGGTTTAAGTGACCCAATCACATTGTGCCAAGTGTCAAACCTATATTTAATATTGATTTTAATCATCTTACATGATTAAAAACATTTTGCAAGCTTATGTAATCCCATGTCACCATCTCATGGTGCCACGTGTCACACTGTGAAATGACCAAAATGCCCCTGTGTCTTAATTTTGAGTTCTTAACTCAAAATAATTATTTTTCTTCTTCTAATTAATTTATATCAAATATAAATTAATTAATTAATCTCTATTAATAAATTTCTCATTAATTAAATTCATATTTAAACACTTTAAATATAAATCTAATTTATACTACACATCCAATAATCTAGATTTGGTTTCAAGTCATGCTAGGGACTTTGCAATTTAATTGCAAACCAAACCTATTTAATTAATCAATTAAACTCTTTAATTAATTAATTAAATCATATTTAAATAGGTGATACCTTGTGTATGTGTGTGACTTACTAGGCTCATCACTTATTGGCAATGAGACATGATATCAACTCTTAATATCATCAAAACTCTTTCTTACCATAAATGATTTCTCTAAATCATTTTACGCACCTCATAGACCATGGTTAACACCTAGCATAGCATGCCATGGCCACCCAATTAGTAATAAGGTTTACCTTAAATGAACCTATAATCATATGTTACCATGCACTAGAATCTCTCTCATAAAAATCCAACCTGCCGAGTCATGGTTTATGTCAAACTCCATTTGTTGTGAATATTATGTTCTCTTTTAATTCCAGTTCTTGATTAAAAGATTTTCTCATCGTAAACTCTTTTCTCAATAAATCTATCTGTCTGCCAGAACTTTAAACCTCAAGAACAATTAAATGAACATAGGATTTTAACTCTATTTACTTAGAGGAACAGATTCCATCTTGATCAACACCTACCTCCATATATAACTAGTAGGAGCCAACACATGCCCATATACCCATACATAGTACAAGTATGAAAGTAGTATCAAACTCAAACTACTTATATACAAGATAACTGTGCTATCTCAGGTCTAAAGATTATATGCACTGATATGATTTATGACAAAACATTGACAAGAGTAAACTCCATGTGATTTTCATAAGTGTCACTTGTTAGTCATACTTATCATTTATAAGTGCCTATCATGTTTGTTATATGGCATGAGACTCACCATTCCATCTTATTTATATCTCATATAAACAACTTGGAAACAAACATGAATGCAATCTTTCTGGATAAGTCATGTCCTTATTATGAAGTATCCTCGATTGTGAACCTATTTATGATACTTTGTGCTAGAAATATTGTCACTCATATTCTTAACAACTTAAGAATAATATTTCTAACAAAATATCAATGGACCTTTTCTATTACACATAAATATATTATGTAAACGGAAATGTGGAAATGCCTTTTATTAATAAAAATATGTACAAGATACATACTAAATGATATGCTCTAGGGCATACTACTAACAATCTCCCACTAGCACTAGAGCCATTCATTACAATACCTTAGACCTATCTTCTCAAGATGTCGGTCTAACTGCGTGACATAGGCTTAGTGAATGGATCGGTGGATTTTCACCGATGCTATTTTCTGCATGGCTACATCGCCGCCCAACTATTTCTCGATAATGTGGTAGCGCCTTTCTATGTGTTTGGATTTTTGGTGAGACCTTGGTTCCTTAGTCAGTATGACTGCTCCATTATTGTCACGATG
This sequence comes from Hevea brasiliensis, assembly GCF_030052815.1. NCBI lineage: Eukaryota > Viridiplantae > Streptophyta > Magnoliopsida > Malpighiales > Euphorbiaceae > Hevea > Hevea brasiliensis. The sequence goes on from NW_026614785.1 coordinate 2,159, forward strand.
TAGTGGGCTAGCGACTCAATGGAAGGAACTATTGTAAGTTCATCACGAACTTCTTTATCCAAATAGCTTCCTTTGCGACATCGATGCGAGAATATACTCGGCCTCTATAGTGGAATCTGCGATCGTGCTCTGTTTGGAACTCTTCCAACCGATCGCACCTCCATTACAAATGAACACATATCCGTGAGGTAGACTTTCTATCATCGATATCGATTGGAAATCGAATCGATATAACCATCCAATTGCAAGTCTCCACCTCCATAAATCAAGAATAAATCCTTAGTTCTTCTCAAATACTTAAGGATATTCTTGTGACTATCCAAATGTTCCAAACCTGGATTGGATTGATACCTGCTAGTCAAACTAACGACATATGTGATATATCCGGCCTAGTATACAACATTGCATACATAAACTTCCAATAGCGAAGCATATGGAATCTGCCATCTTATCTCTTTCTTGGTGTCTTTGGAGACATCTATTTAGAAAGGTGGATACCATGTCTCACAGGTAACAATCCTCTCTTGGAATCAAGCATGTTAAACCTCTTTAACACCTTTTCCAAGTATTGTAACACCCCTAAGTTCGGTAGTGCGTTATCATTGCTCGGTGACCTGTCTTTGTCGGACAAATTAGGATGCCTAGAACCACACTTCAATGTGAGTGAGGAGACATAAAATAATGAAATACAAGAAAAGAAAATACAAGAAAAACAAAGGAAAAATAATAGCAAAGAAATGTAACCAAGTTAAGCGAGCGAGAACCCTAGCGATGGTGATCATGACGGAAGTCACGGCGTGGACCGTTGACTAGCAATTTGATCATGGGAACCTGAAAAATATTTTTAGGACTCAATAAATATTTATTGAAGTATAAATATCATTAGAAATATCAAAGAAAAATTAAATAATTAGTACAAAGAAAAGTGAGAAATCGAAAATCGGACAAAACCGGTGTTCAGAAAAATCGAATGCGACCCGAGCAGGGCATTATGGTCATTTGACACCCGAATTGTCTTTTGACCTAAATGTCCATTAAAAATAAATAATATTACACTTAGAAAATAAAATGAAAAATTAATTTGGGGTACCTAATATAAATAGCCAAAAGTGGAGTAAAATGTGTAAATAAAACATTTAACTTATTATATGATTTAATAAGTGTAAGTGGACCACTAAAGGGATAAATTAAACATAAAATGGGCAGGTGTAGGTTCATTAAACAATCTGAAAATTCTTTTCTTCCAAGTTCTTCAACAATGCCGAATTGAGGAAAAGAAAATCCTCTATTGCCGTTGGCCTTCAAGCTTGATCTTCTCCTTTATTTCACTTCTAATCACCTAGGTAGCTTCACAAAAAATGGTCTACACATCACAAGGAAGATATTGATACCAAATTTGAGAAGTTTGGTGAAGGTTTAGCAAGTTACAATTAAAGGTAAGTTTGCATTTTTGAGAATTTCTTTGTTAAAGTTTATGTTCATGTTATGGGTGTTAGTTTGGTGAAGGAAAATTTTGAGTTTGAAGGGTTATTCTTGTTTTCATTTTGGACAGCCATAAGTCATGTAATTGATGAAATAATTGTGCATATATTTGATGAGAAATGATGTTGATCATGATGATTTAATAACCTAGTGAATTACTTCATATGTATATGGTGAATTTTGCACTTGGAATGGGATTTAATGAATTGTAGGACACTTTGGTGTTGAAGGACAATTTCGGCAGCCTTGAAACTCTTGGATAAGTGTATGTGTTCATGAAGATATGGGCAGAATTGTTGCATTAAGGATTGAAGGATATGTGTATGAAATTGTTGTGTAAAGTGTATGTAAAAACTAGTGATGTTTATGTGTATGTGTAATGGTATTTGAACTTTGGGAATTAGAGTTATATTTGGTATGTTGAGGATAATTGTAATCTGCCCAAAGTGATGTTAATGTAAAGTAATATATAGTTTTGGTAATGTACCAAAACAGATTTGGTAGGGAAGTAAACATATTGCAAGGTAAATGTGTGTAATTGATGTGTGTTAAGCAAAGTAACCAAGGGCAGTGTACATTTTAGCCAATAAGTTTAAATGTGTAACCTCAATTGGTATGAGACCAATTGAAGGTGAAACTAGGCACAAAATGTGCCAACTTTCATTGAGAAAGCATACCAAAATTCTGCTTGCAAGGTGACCTAAGAAAATGACCAATTCGGATTAGGTACAATTAGGACCTGAAAAATGACCAATTGGGCAGCAGTGAGTGTTTAGGCCATAACTCACTCAAAACAGGTCCAATTGACCTGAAATTTTAACCATGAATAGTTAAGACCCATACCTACAAGTATTATGAAGACACCAAAACCCAGAAATGACCAGAAGCAAGTCAAAAAGCTTGCACAAGTTCGGGTCCAAAAACTGGCCGAACCAAAGTTGACCAAATTGACCTAAAATTGACCTAATTTGATGCCATTTGACCAGCAATAGTGTAATGACCATAACTTGGTCTACTTAACTCGGATTGACCTAAAATTTTGCCCCACGTGCAATAAGACATAGATCTACAAGTTTGTAGTTTTGATCGAGACCCGAGAACCGAGGGAACTAGGCCGTCCGGCTAGGTCAAACCAGTATCCCGAAATCCAGCAAGTTGCATTAAAATGCACTAAACAAGGAAACGAGTTTGGCAAAACGTACCAAACCTAAAACCCTATCGAATGTGACATATTAACGACACTAAAACCTAATTTACCTAAAACGCATCGAGGGTCGGTATATTAGGTGATTAAGTGAATAATTGAGTTCAGTGCATTATTTACCAAACACCATCGATAGAGACAGTTTAATTTAGTACTGAAACACTTCAAATTGTGTTTCCCAGTTAACAAGGACTCAGCAAAAGGGGAAGAAATACTGAGTCAAGACCAGGAGACAAATATCAGAGGTTTGTGCACAACTAGTTTTTAACTGATTTTGTTTTGAATATTTCATATGATTAAATGACATATTTTTCTTATGTATTATGTTTAACAAGCATTAGATTTAATTCAATGATTATTGAAAATTGTTATAGTATGTATGAATTTAGCTTTGTGAAATGGTATTTCCACAAGTATTAAGCATTGTTATGGATTGAATAAATTATGTTTTAGAAAAATTGTGATAGAACATGTTTTGAATTGTGATGGCAATTTTCATGGAAAAATGCAATTGTATGATTTGAATTGTGATGAGCATAAAACTTTATTGGATATTGAAATTGACTTTGAATCGAATTGTATTGTGATTTGTGCTCACTAAAAGGATTGTGATATTGTTTTATATCTCACTATATATGCTTGACTAGGTTATTACGTCTCATTTGTTGAGAAGACAATGGAGTTAGTTATGTTTTGATTACCATGGTACGTGCACAGGCTTAGATTTTCCTCTGATTTGAGGTTAGATCTAAGTTTATTTTATAGTTATGGCCCTTGCGGAAGATTCATTATTGTGATGGTACTGTGCACGATGATTCGACCTCCCCGACCATAGGGAGTTAGAATCACATCGAATATGGCCCTTTCGGATTAGTCTTGCATATTAGTGAGATAAAGATTGATTTTTGAGATATAGTATGATTTTTGAGATACAGTATGATTTTTGAGATACATAATGGCTTTTGAATGGTAAGGAATGGTGATTTCAATTATGGTTTATGTATAATTGATTTTGTTGGAATTACTTAAATGGATAGTCATGATTTGATAAATTGAATTTTGTGCTCCAAGTCATTTATACAAATGATTTACATTATTGGCAATGAATATTTTGAGTTTTGGAATTTCATCGATTCGTGATTCTCAAATTATTTACTGTAAAATTTGTCAATGTATATTGTACTATGTTTTAAATTATAGTTGTGCACCACTGAGTTCACCACTCAGCGATAGCTTTGCATGCTGTCGCAGGTAAGAAGAGCATAGAGCAGTGATTAAGTTGCTTTGAGGAAACATTCATATCGCTCAGTATATCATAGATATACCCATGTACATAGGTTTTGATGTAAGCATGTAATAATATGTATGTAAATTATTTGAGCAGTTGTATAAAAACTCTTGTAAAACATTTTGGTATGTAATTAAATGTAAATTATTGTAAATGTAAATTTGAGATTTCATTTACTTGAATAGTTTTGTATTATATTTCCTTTATCTCAGTCTTCGAAAAATCACTATAGATTTGAGTTGAGAAATATGTTGTGTTGAAAAATATGTTGGAGTTGAGATTTGCAAATACATATTGAAGTGCTTTTTTTACAGGTTTTCTGAAGAACTGTTTTGTCCAAAATATAGATGGCACTCTGCCAAAATTTTTACAGAAATTCCAAATAAACCAAATGAGTTAGTTGTTTCACTTCAGTTCATCAAAGTCTTTAACACTGTAAATAGTGCTCACCATGCAGAAAAGAAGTAAGAAAAGTTTTTTAAAATCCCTTGTAGTGTACTTAATGGGTTATCAGTAGACGGAGTTGGTAATTCATTAGGTATACTACGGGATCATGATATGCCTTACAGAGGGGTAGGGTGTGACAAGTATAGACTTTGGGATAAACCAATTATTCTTTTCGCTCTATCTCTATAGATGTGAATCCTAAGAATATAGGTTGCCTCCCCTAAGTCTTTCATGGAGAATGTATTTGACAACCATACCTTTATAGTCGTCAACATACCTGTGTCATTACCCATCAACAGTATGTCATCCACATATAAGACAAGGAAAGTGATAGCACTGTCACTAACCTTCTTATATACACATGGCTCATCCTCATTTTTGATAAAACCAAAGGATTTAATGGCTTCATCAAAACGGATGTTCCAACTCCTCGAAGCTTGTTTCAACCCATAAATGGATCGCTTTAGCTTGCATACCTTGGAACCATCTTGGGATTCAAAACCCCTAGGTTGTTCCATGAAAATGTTTTCTTTAATGTATCCATTGAGAAAAGCTGTTTTGACATCCATCTGCCAAATCTCATAATCATAGTATGCAGCTATTGCTAATAAAATCCTAATTGATTTAAGCATGGCAACAGGCGAAAAAGTCTCCTCATAGTCAATTCCTTGCCTTTGGCGAAACCCTTTCGCTACTAGCCTTGCCTTATAGGTCTCTACCTTTCCATCAAAACCAATTTTCTTCTTGAAAACCCATTTGTTCTCTATAGGTACAATACCTTCAGGTGGGTCAACAAGATCCCAAACTTGATTCTTATACATGGAATCAATCTCGGATTTCATAGCATCAATCCATTTTGAAGAGTCTATATCTGATATAGCTTCTTCATAAGTAAGTGGATTATCTCCATGATCTACTTCTTCATGAGTAGACAACTCTTGTTCTTCTTCATGAAGAAAACCATATCTCACTGGTGGGTGAGATACCCTAGTTGTTCTACGAGGAATAGCTGTAGATGTTTCATCAACGGGTATAGGTTGACTAGATGGATCTATATCCATCGATGCATTGGTTGGTCGAATTCTCAATTCTAACTCTATTTGCTTTCCTGTGCCTCCTTCTTGAACAAACTGTTGTTCAAGAAATGTGGCATCTCTACTTATCACAACCTTTTATGAAGTAGGCAAATAAAATTAATATCCAAAACTATCTTTTAGATATCCAACAAATCGACCTTTTACGATCTGGTCTCCAATTTATCGTTGTTGACTTTTGATATAATTTGGACAACCCCAAATCTTAACATGCTTAAGACTTGGTTTTCTTCCATGCCATATCTCATAAGGTGTGGAAGAAAGCGATTTTGATGGAATCTTATTCGAGAATATACAAAGTGATTCTAATGCAAATCCCCAAAAGAAGATTGGCATATCGGTATAGCTCATCATACTACGTACCATATCCAATAAGTACGATTTCTCCTTCGGATGCACCATTCGGTTGTGGTGTTCTGGAGGAGTCGGTGAGAAACAATGCCATGCTCTCTCAAGTATTCATCAAATTCGACTCAAATATTCACCTCCACGATCTGATCGAAGAGCTTTAATACTCTTTCCTGTTTGATTTTCTACTTCAGATTTAAATTCTTTGAACTTTTCAAAAGATTCATGTTTGTATTTCATCAAATACAAATACCCAAACCTTGATTTATCATCAGAAAGGTAATAAAATAATGAAAACCCCTCTAGCCATTTCTTTAAATGGACCACATACATCACTATGTATTAGCTCCAAAATATTTTCAACTCTTAGCCCTTGTCCAACAAAGGGTGATTTAGTCATTTTGCCATGAAGGCAAGATTCACAAGTTGGAGTAGGCTCGAGCCCAATGAGGATAGAATCCCCATTTTCTCGAGTTTGCAATCCTATCTTACGCAACATGACATAACCTTAAGTGCCAAATATATTTTGAACTTGAGTTGGTTTTCACCATGGCATTGCATTCTTTTAGATTACTTGCATTCAATTTGTGTTTGTCATTATTATCCAAATAATAAAGACCATCATTCATATAACCTGAACCAACATATTTATTTCTAAAATAAATATTGCAAACATCATCTGTGAACTGAAATTCATAGCCATTTCTAGTCAAACTAGATATAGACATGATATTCTTAAAAGCATCAGGTACATATAAACTATAATCTAAACACAAAACATGTCCAAACATATAAAAAGATTTAGATCCTATGGCTAAAGCTTCAACAGTTGAGCCATTGCCAATCCGGACTCTAATATCTTGAGCATAGTCGCTACTATTTGCTAGTTCCTGCATATCATTAGAAATGTGAGAAGCGCACGATATCTAAAACCCAATCTGTAGATGAACTATGAGTATCATCAGAATCTAAATAACAAGATGTGGACATACCTTCCGAAGGTGTATACTTCTTGTCCTTCAGAGAAGCAAGATACTCTGGGCAATTCCTTTTCCAGTGCCCATCCTTTTGGCAGTGGAAACACTTTCCTTTGCCTCCATCAGCTTTAGTCTTCCTTTTCTGTTTAGCTATTTTCTTGGAAGGACCGGGAATCGAGGTTTCTTTTCTTATTGCCCTTCTTCTTGTTAGACTTTCCAGTGACGGATGCAACCAAAGCTACCTCTTTTCCTTTATTGCACAGCATATTCTTTTGGGCAATAACAAGCATTTTGAGTAAACCGGCTAAGGTGCATTCTGTTTAGTCATATGGAAATTTGTCACAAAATTCCCAAAAGACTCGGGAAGGGTGAAGGATCAAATCCGTCTGTAGTTGGAAATCCATGTTGAAGTCAAGATGTTCCAAGCTGCTCAATCCAGAATCATCTTGTGGACATGATCCCCAATATTACATCCCTCGGACATCCTCATACTGGAATAGTGTCTAGATATCTCATACCTAGCATTCTCTTTGTGCTCACCATACAACTCTTGTAGGTGAAGGAGGATCTCACTCGCACTTTGCATGTTCTCATGTTATTCAGTAACTCATTACTCATGGAAGCAAGCATGTAACACTTAGCTCTCATATCATGCTCCTTCCACTTGTCCAAAGTTTCATGTTCCTCTTGTGTGGCCTCTGGAGGTAAGGGACCAGGAACATTTAAATCTAGAACATATCCTATATGTTCAAGGTTTAGGACAAATTTCAAATTTTTTAACCAATCAGACAGATTAGGTCCTGTCAACCTATTGTGATCAAGTATGCTTACAAGGATATTGGATGGTGGTGGTTGTTTTGTGCTCGTTTTTATCAGAAAATTAACTGCAGAAAATAACCAGATTAATTAGTAAATGTATCATGTAATTAACCAAAATGATTATGGTCTTTTAATCAAATTAGTCCTCCCACTAACTTAGCGAATCCTACACTTCCAAAGTAGAAAACGGAAATCCTAGTTGGATGGATTTCTAGTGAGTGATTGAATTCTTATAATTCTATTGATCATCCTCAGGTACATCCATTATTGGAATTACAATAAACTATAAGTGAGCAACTCCTTGCCCATCACATCTCATGTGAGGTTCAATCCTTTACCTAGCCCCTAATGCTCAAAATCTCAGGTATATCTATTATTGACTTATCTTGCATCAGTTAAGTTGATCCCATTGAGCCAGTAATTATGAAAATAATTTTAATGACCTCAGGTACATCCAATATTGGCCACTAAACCATTTACATATTTACAACATCTCATGCTTAACAATTATTCTTAAGAAAATCTCTTAAATTAATTGCATCTTATGCAGCTATTTAAAATTTCTTAAAATAATTGCCCCAATGGAGGGCCTATGTTATAATTACATTAATTATAACATTTCCAACTTAATCATTTGTTTAGAAGATTTTATGGTCATTTTAATTACTATTAAGGTCTCACTTTGCACATTATCCAATTAGCATGCATATATCATATAATAGCATACATTCCCATACATCTCATGCATTCATGGATAAGCAATAAATATGGTATGATCATGGACTTTTTAAGGGATTCAATTCTGAGCCACCAAGAATTGAATCAGGGCATTCCTAGGTGCATTTCATTCATTCATTCATTCATTTTACAAGAGTTGCTGAAGGAGTACATAATCAACACTTGATCTTGAATTCCTCCCACTGGTCCCACCAATGCTCTTGACCTCCTTGAACTTCTTGCAATCCAATATTACATGGTAATCCTTGGCATACCAAGGCCAATTTACAAGAACTTAAAAAAATGAAATTACAACCCAAAAATTATTACAAACTTAATAATACATGCCCAAAATAAATTAATTAATTTACAATCCTAAAGAAACATAAAAGAAATAAATCCAATCACATTGGTCATTTATAGTCTATGATCATCCATCATGCATATCACTATTTAACATTTAAATAAAACATACATACTTAAATTAAATTGAATATCTCATATTCAACTTAAAAATCCAGATTTGAATATGATTCAAACAAATTTAGAAATTCAGATTTGAATCTCATTCAAACAAATTTAAAAATTCAGATTTGAATTACATTCAAACATTTTTTTAAAAATCAGATCTGAATTTTATTCAATCAATTTTAAAAAATCAGATTTAAAAATGATTCAAACAACTTTAAAAATTCAGATTTGAATTACATTCAAAAAACTTTTAAAATTCAGATTTGAATCACATTCAAACAATTTTTAAAATTCTGATTTGAATCATAATTTAATTATGTGATTAAAATTCTAATTAAACAACTTAATTAGACATAGGATGAGCTTTTAGATCATACAACAATTGTAAATTAAAATGCAAACCTTGCGCTACCTTGAAGAACCATTGTTGCCGCCACCAATGGTGGCTTCACCATGTGTGCCGCCACACATCCATTGCAACCAGCAATGGATCAATCATCTCATGATCAAATCACACAATTAAATCATATAATCAACAATCTAAATGGCAAATATAGTGGCTCTGATACCAATTGAAGGATCGGAAGCGTGAAAAATACAAGTTTATACCATTGAATTCAAAAATTTTCACCTAGGGTCACATACATCATGCAAGATTTATTTTTATCTATTTGATTTCAATGATAAACAACATATTAAAACTCTTTTAATATGTTTTTGGATCTGTATTTTTCATTTAAGATTTTAAAATTAATCAGATTAATTTTAGAACCCTAGATTAAATCAAGAATAATTACACTGACCTCTTGATGCACTGCAGCGTGTCTGCGCCTTTGAGATTCATCTTCAGGACACCAGATGTTGTCCCTCTAGCTTGTTCACACCAAGAACACCTATGGCAGCCCTTGAACAGCTTCTAAAGCTTTTTCTATTAATTAGAAATTCAAGTTCTGCCTTTTAAGAGATTAGAGATGTAAACAGGACACTAGAAATAATTTCTAGTGTTCTTAATTCAAGAGATTGGTGGCTAATCTATTTGAATTGATGAGAGATGAAGAAGAATAGATAACAAGCCTCAAAGTGGTGTGACAAAGGAGAGGAGTGGCTGCTAGTTATTTTTTCTTTTCATAACCACACTTAAATAGCTAGGTTAACACATTAAACCCTTGCCACATGTCACCCTTTGATTAGCTCTAGGTTTAAGTGACCCAATCACATTGTGCCAAGTGTCAAACCTATATTTAATCTTGATTTTAATCATCTTACATGATTAAAAAACATTTGGCAAGCTTATGAGAAATCCCATGTGACACCCACTCATGGAGCCACATGTCACTGCGTGAAATGACCAAAATGCCCCTGTGTCTTAATTTTGAGTTCTTAACTCAAAATAATTATTTTTCTTCTTCTAATTAATTTATATCAAATATAAATTAATTAATTAATCTCTATTAATTAATTTCTCATTAATTAAATTCATATTTAAACACTTTAAATATAAATTTAATTTATACTACACATCCAATAATCTAGATTTGGTTTCAAGTCATGCTAGGGACTTTGCAATTTAATTGCAAACCAAACCTATTTAATTAATCAATTAAACTCTTTAATTAATTAATTAAATTATATTTAAATAGGTGATAACTTGTGTATGTGTTTGACTTACTAGGCTCATCACTAATTGGCAATGAGACATGATATCAACTCTTAATATCATCAGAACTCTTTCTTACCATAAATGATTTCTCTAAATCATTTTATGCACCTCATAGACCATGGTTAACACCTAGCATAGCATGCCATGGCCACCCAATTAGTAATAAGGTTTACCTTAAATGAACCTATAATCATATGTTACCATGCACTAGAATCTCTCTGTTACAAAATCCCAACTCAATTTGAGTCATGGTTTATGTCAAACTCCATTTGCTATGAATATTATGTTCTCTTTTAATTCCAGTTCTTGATTAAAAAGATTTTCTCATCAGAAACTCTTTTCTGTATAAATCTATCTGTCCTGGCCAGGAACTTGAAACATCAAGAACAATTAAATGAACATAGGATTTTATCTCTATTTACTTAGAGGAACAGATTCCATCTTGATCAACACCTACCTCCATATATAACTAGTAGGAGCCAACACATGCCCATATACCCATACATAGTACAAGTATGAAAGCGATCAAACTCAAACAACCTATATACAAGATAACTGTGCTATCTCGTGTCTAAAGATTATATGCACTGATATGATTTATGACAAAACATTGACAAGAGTAAACTCCATGTGCTTGTCATAAGTGTCACTGGTTCGGCCTACTTATCATTTATAAGTGCCTATCATGTTTGTTATATGGCATGAGACTCACCATTGCATCTTATTTATATCTCATATAAATAACTTGGGAACAAACATGAATACAATCTTTCTAGATAAGTCATGTCTTATTATGAAGTATCCTCGATTGTGAACCTATTTATGATACTTTGTGCTAGAAATATTGTCACTCATATTCTTAACAACTTAAGAATAATATTTCTAACAAAATATCAATGGACCTTTTTTATTACACATAAATATATTATGTAAACGGAAAAGTGGAAATGCCTTTTATTAATAAAAATATGTACAAGATACATACTAAATGATATGCTCTAGGGCAAATTACTAATAGTGTGCATTTTAGTAGGAATTAAAAATATTTAATTGAAGTTTAAAAAATAGTAAAAATTTTTGTCCATTTTTATTTATCCGCAAATTTTGAAAAAATTTCGGCAGAGTGCCGTTTGTATTTTGAGAAAACAGTTCTTCAAAAACCTGTAAAAACACTTCCAGTAATTGTTTCCACAACTCCCAACCACCAAAATGACTCAAGTCAACACAATTCAATTTAAGTCCACAATTCAACCAAAGTTTGTCATCTCAAATACTTCATAAATTCATTTGCATTGCATATAGTACTTAATTTACAAAAAGAAAAACCAAAATAACAATATTACAATTTACTGTATAACTGCTTAACTTTACATTAATACATATGACATTACAATATTTACATCAACTAACTACAAGAGTATAAACAAATACCCGTACAAAAAGATCAGTGAAGTCCTTGTCAATTCAATAGCTCACCCTGCTGCTTTCTCCTTGCCTTTATCTGTGACAGCAAAATAAGCTATCGCTGAGTATAAAAATACTTAGTGGTGCACAATAAAAATTTGAAATGCAGTACATATAACATTCATTAATAAATCACAATTTAAATATTTCGCAATTTATCAAAACTCATTATAGTACAATTTTGGTTAAACAATTTAATAAACATAGTGTTGCCAATTCATACACAACTTAAGCCATGACACAAAATTTTCGATCAATGTCGCGTTGTACACCACGACAAAGCAATCTACAAACCCACTAATTGAAATCAATGAGGGAGGTGGCTAGCTAGCTAATGAGTGCTCATCCGATCTACAACCTCAACTGGTAAACAGAGAGGGAGGAAAATAATCGATTTCAACCCCATAAATAGAGGAGGAATAATAAGGCACTGTCATGCTAAGTGTGAATCAGAAATCAATTTTAAACATTTTATTCAAATAATTTATGAGAAATTCGATAAATTTCCAAAGGCATAGTTTCATTCACAAAGTGGCAACACAATTCATGATTAACACCAAATTTTCATAAATCATACCCATTCAAATCGGTAATAAGAAAATAATGAAATAAGATTTATTGTGCACAAATCTGATGTGAGTCGCCTCTAGACCTTGACTCAGTTTATTAGACCTTCCAGGTCTTGTTCAGCTGAAATACGAAATTTATAGTGTCTCAGTATCTTTGCCTCATAATAATTCCAATAATTAATTTATATATGTTCAATTCTAGCCCCAATATACTTAAACTTACATTCTTGAAAATTTTCATGTTGAGGTTACTATTCATGATACTATTCAAGTTAAAATATTGACTTTTTTATGCTTAATAGGTATGGGAAATCCAATTATACTCACATACCACATTTTGGTTACATAACTTATTGGTTTTGGTTCTTTTTCTCAAATCTTAAATCTTTTAGGCATAATTTCATATTTTCAGTTTTGGTGTCCTATTTTGCACTGTTCCATTGGTTATGTTGCTATTAGAATTTGGCTAAGTTTTCTTCATAGAAGTTGTTTCTTATTGTCTTAAATTTATTTCCCTTTTTGAATCACTCCATTTGGAGTTTTGTAGCTCAAGTTATAGCCATTTAAACATGCCTGGCCAGATTGGTCAGATTTTCTGGGCACCAAACCTAGTTCTGGCAGTTTTAGGTCACTAACTTTGGGTGGCTAAATGACTTGATTAAGTGCATAATTTGGGTTTGTGTTCTTCATGAAAGTTGTAGGGATATGTCTCAGCTTTCTATTAGTAACAATTTCAAGTCATTTGGACCATCATAGACCAAGTTATGGCCAAATGAAATTGTTCATTTGGTCATTTTTGTACAAGTCAGTTTGCCTAATCCAAATTTGGCCAATTTGTTCACTATGCTATGGTCACTTTCTGGGCATGATTCCTAAAAGAAAAATGTGTTATTTTGTGTCTAGTTTTATTCCCAATTGGCCTCACACAAATTGGGTTGGTAAATTTTTAGTTTTGGTCCCTGAAAGGGACCTTGGTCATTCTTCCTGCAGAATGACCATATCCAATCAGAATTTCAATTTGGTTCTAACACTTCTAACACACCACAATTGGTCATACATGACCATTTTTCAACTCAAGCAAAGTCAAACACATCATTTGACCAATTCTCAAAATTTTATCTCCCAAACCCTAGGTCCAAAACCTTAACTTTCATGTTTAGCTCAGTTGTTGAATTCTAAATGCGTACTTAGTATTTATACACTCCATTGCACTTAGCTACAACTTTATTTGACCTGTTTAACAATTCTTTTTCATGATTTTCTCTTTTCCACTGTGTTCACAATAGTCCTAAGGACCACGGTGTTATATTTTATAGTTCAAAATTTGAGTTTAAATCGACCTCGTAATCCTTCCCTAGAAGGTTACCCATCGCTGTGACTCTCGACTCATTTAACTTCTCATGTTTTATTTTTTCTTATTTATATTTAATTAATTGATAATTACTAATTATTTATATTCAGGGCTTCTTTAGGTGTCTTAGATGTGGTTCTAATCCCCTTAATTATCCAGACCAACACCGGTCACCGGAAAAGTGAAATATACCAGGCTATGCAAATTGGAGTGTTACATTCTCCTCCCCTTAAAATAAATTTCGTCTCAAAATTTTACCTGGCATCAATCTCTGAACAACTGTGGATGCTGTCTCCTCATGTCCTCCTCTTGTTCCCAAGTAGCCTCCTGGCCCGAATGATGGTTCCACAACACTTTCACTAATGGTATATGCTTATTTCGTAGCTGCTTCACCTCATAAGCTAGAATATCTATGGGTTTTTCCTCATATGTGAGGTCTGGATTCACTTCAATTTCTTCCACTGGTAGTAAATAAGATGGGTCTGATCGATACCTCCTCAACATGACACATGGAAGACATTATGTATCTTTTCTAACTGTGGGGGTAGTGCCAAATGATATGCCAAAGGACCCAGTCTCTCCAGAACCTCATATGGTCCAATAAAACGAGGACTCAGTTTCTCCTTTCTGCTGAATCTCATGATTTTCTTCCAAAGGGAAACCTTAAGGAATACTTTGTCACCCACTGCATACTCAATATCCCTTCCCTTCAGATCAATATAGGACTTTTAACGGTCTAATACAGTCTTAAGTCGATTTTTGATCAACCTGATCCTCTCTTCAGTTTGCTGAACAATTTCAGGCTCAATCATCTTCCTTTCACCTACATCATCCCAATACAGGGGAGTTCTATATTTTCTATCATACAAAGCTTCATATGGAGGCATCCCAATGCTTGATTGGTAGTTGTTGTTGTAAGTAAACTCAATCAAAGGCAAGTGTGTGTCCCAACTGCCCTCAAATTCAATTACACAAGCCCGTAGCATGTCCTCCAAGATCTGAATTACCCTCTCAGACTGGCCATCTGTCTGTGGGTGGAATGCCATACTGAAGTTCAATCTAGTTCTTAGGGCTCTCTAAAGACTACCCCAGAATCTAGAAGTAAACCTAGACTACCCCAGATACGATGGATGCTGGCACTCTATGCAGTCTTACTATCTCATTAATGTATAATTTGGCCAATCTCTCTAAATTATAGTCCATCCAAATAGGCAGAAAGTGAGCAGACTTGGTTAATCTATCAACTATGCCCCACACTGCATCATGGCTCTTCTGTGTCCTTGGAAGTCCCATCACAAAATCCATAGTTATTCTCTCCCATTTCCATTCTGGTACTGGTAGTGGATGTAACAAACCAGCTGGTACTTGATGCTCTGCCTTTACTTGCTGACAAGTTAGGCATTAGAAACAAATTCTGCCACATTTCTTTTCATACCCATCCACCAGTAATGCTCTTTCAGCCCTCTATACATTTTGGTACCACCAGGATGCATAGCAAAAGGAGATTCATGTGCTTCCTTCATAATGATCTGTCTCAAGTCAACATCATTAGGAACGTACATTCTGCCCTGGTGAAGCAGTCGACCATCATCTCTAATTGAGAATTCTAGTTTGTTGCCCTGTCGGACTTCTTCCAACAGCTTCTGATACTTCTGATCATTCTGAGTAGCCATTCTAATATGATTAATCAACACTGGTTGTACATGCCATGCAACTATTATCTGCCCCTCATCATTAATCTCTAAGTTGGCATTAGATCTCAACTCATGTACCATAGACAAAGGAGTAACCCATAGACTTGCCATAGTCGTACGACTTAAGGCGTCAGCCACAACATTAGCTTTCCCTGGCTGATAGTCTATAAGATAATCATAGTCTTTTATTAACTCTAACCATCTCCTCTGTCTAAAATTCAACTCTTTCTGAGTGCCCAAATACTTCAAACTCTTATGATCTGTGTAGAAGTAGCACTTCTCTCCATACAAATAGTGTCTCCAGATCTTAAGAGCGAACATAATAGCTGCTAGCTCTAAGTCATGTATCGGATAATTTCTCTCATGAGGTTTCAGCTGGCGTGATGCATATGCAATGACATTCCAATCTTGCATCAGTACACAGCCTAACCCATTGTGAGAAGCATCACTATAAACTGTATATTCTTTACCTAGTGTAGGTAAAGTCAGGACTGGAGCCTTGGTCAAACACCTCTTCAATTCATTAAAACTCTGCTGGCATTTATCCGTCCACTGAATTTCACATCTTTTCAAAGTAATTTGGTTAATGGAGATGCCAACATGGAGAACCCTTTCACAAATCGGCGGTAGTATCCAGCTAACCCCAGAAAACCACGAATCTCTGTGATATTTCTAGGAGGCCTCCAATTAAGGATAGCTTTTATCTTGCTAGGATCTACCTTAATACCTTCTGCTAATACTATGTGCCTCAAAAAGGATATCTCCTTCAGCCAAAATTCACACTTCGACAATTTGGTGTATAGTTGTTTCTCCTTTAAAGTTTGCAGTATAATGTGCAAGTGTCTATCATGCTCTTCTACACTCCTCGAATAAACCAATATATCATCTATAAACACAACTACAAACTGATCGAGGTATGGTCTGAAGATAGTGTTCATTAGATCCATAAAAGCAGCAGGAGCATTAGTTAACCTGAATGGCATAACCAAGAACTCATAATGGCCATAGTGGGTTCTAAAGGCAGTTTTAAGAATACTCTGCTCTTGTACTTTCAGCTGATAATAACCTGATCTCAGGTTAATTTTAGAGAACACAGTTGCCCCCCTCAACTCATTAAACAAATCATCAATGCGGGGCAATGGGTATCTATTCTTTATTGTCACCTTATTCAATTGCCGGTAGTCAATACATAAGTGGAGAGTGCCATCCTTCTTCTTAACAAATAACACTAGCGCTCCCCAAGTTGGCACACTAGGGCGGATGAAGCCCTTGTCAAGTAGCTCTTGCAACTGCACTTTTAATTCTTTTAGTTCTGCTGGTGCCATTCTATATAGTGTTATGGAGATTGGGTCCACACTAGGCATAACATCAATCTCAAATTGCACCTCTCTTTCTGGAGGTAATCCTGGCAATCCATCATGGAATACATTCGGAAAGTCACATATTGTGAGGATGTCCCTCAATGCTGGACTACCCACTTGGGTGTCTATCACATGTGCCAAGTACACCTCACATCCCTTCCTAATCATTTTTCTGGCCAGTGCAACTTAAATGATGTTTGACGGCAATAACTGTCTCTCCTCATGTATTACTACATCACCATACTAAGGGAGATCAAAAGTGACTGTCTTCAGTCTAAAGTCAATCATTGCATGATGCCTGGCTAACCAATCCATGCCCAAGATAATATCATAATCTCTAAAGGGCATTTCAATCAAATCTGATAGGAAAACATGTCATTGGATCACCAAAGGACAGTTTCTATAGATTCTGTTGACCCTAACCTCCTGACCTAATGGACTAGTTATTAGCACATCATAGTCCATTTATAGACACTGGATAGCAGTATAACACATCACATTAGCACTGACATATGAATGTGTGGAGCCAGGATCAAACAACACATATGCATCTTGGTCAAGGATAGAG
Organism: Hevea brasiliensis; assembly: GCF_030052815.1. Classification (NCBI taxonomy): domain Eukaryota; kingdom Viridiplantae; phylum Streptophyta; class Magnoliopsida; order Malpighiales; family Euphorbiaceae; genus Hevea; species Hevea brasiliensis. Next base: position 19,673 of record NW_026614785.1, read on the forward strand.
AAAATACCAACTACTACATCTGATGTTTCAGCCTCCTCTCTCTCTCTCATGGTATAGACTCTAGCTGGTGCACCACTTGGTTCTGGCTAGTTAACAGTACTCTGACTTCCATGAGTGCTACCAGGACCCCTACCTCTCCCTCTACCTCGACCAGTTAGCTGTGACCCTCTAGGTGTGGAGACTTGGGCTGATCCCTCAGATGTAGCAGAAGGTCCAGATCAGTGTGGACTAGTACAATCTTTAGCAAAATGTCCGCTCCCTCCACAGTTTAAACATGCATCGGTGGCTTTGAAACACATCCCACTATGTGTTCTACCACAAGTCTCACATTGTCGGACTGATAAAGCTCCTCGAGAAGCCTAATGGGTCTGCTGACCAGACCGAGATGGTCTTTGGCCAGAGTATCTGCCTCTGCTAGATCTGTGAGAGCTGGATCACCCAAATTGTTTCCTCTTCCCAGAACCACTCTCAGTAGCTTGGCCCTCTTTCTCTTGCGTACCCTTCTTCACCGCCCCTTCTGATTCTATCCTTTCCAGTTACAGAGCTTGTGAAATCAGCTCAGAAAAATTCTAGTGTCCGAATCCCACCACTTGCATTCTTAAACTAGGCCTCAACTCAGCCTCAAACCTTTTACATTTGTCTCTGGGGGTAGAGACTAAGCTTCCAGCATAGTGACTTAGCCTTGAAAAGTCTTGCTCATACTCTGCTATTGTTCTGTCCCCTTACTTCAAGCTCAAGAATTCTTGTAACTTCATATCCACATAAGCATCAGGGACCCACTTCTGCCTGAATTCCCTTAGGAAGTCTGTCCATGCTAACACAGTTGGCTCAACCAGGCTGTGGGGAATGCTCTTCCACTATTTATATGCATCCCCTTGCAATAGAGAAAAAGGAGTACTCGAACTTTAGCTCTTCTACACACTGCAGCTTTCTGAAAACCCATTCCATTCTCTCTAACCATTGTTCTGCCTTTAGTGGAACCATAATGCCCTTATACTCAGTGGCCCCAAATTTCATTAATTTTTCATATTGCCGAGCCAAGGGCTGTGGTTGTGCTACAGGTGCTTGCATCTGAGCTTGAGGTGACACATTTCCTGCCATTTGTTAGAAAAATGTAGCCATCTGCTGTGCAAACTGAGTAGGAAATTGCGGTGCTGGAGTAAGAGATGGAGTGGCTGACCCACTCATGTTCTGGAGTGCTAGGGCTTCCCCTTGGACCTCAGCCTCGACAGATTGCTCCACGGAATGATCTCCCTCTTCCATTCCGTTTCCCAAAAATTTCTACTTCCTGTGATCAAACATAAGGAGGTTGACCTCCATTAGTGCATATTCATGATGTAAATATGTCATATGTATCAATTAAAGACACTTGAGCAGTTGTACTTATCAAAGAAATATTCACATACATAGTTAAAATTCATTACAAAACCATGCTCTGATACCACAAAAACATGTCACACCTTACCCCTCTGTAAGGCATAACATGATCCCATAGAATACCTAATGAATTACCGAACTTCACCTATTGATAACTCATTATGTACCCTACAAGGGATTTTAAAACCATTTTCTTACTTTTTGGAAGTGGTGAGCATTTTAGTAGGAATTAAAAACATTTAATTGAAGTTTCAAAACTAGTAAAAATTTTTGTCCCTTTTCATTTGTCCCCAAATTTTGGAAAAATTTCGGCAGAGTGCCATTTGTATTTTGAGAAAACAGTTCTTCAAAAACCTGTAAAAACACTTCCAATAATTGTTTTCACAACTCCCAACCACCAAAATGACTCAAGTCAACACAATTCAGTTTAAGTCCATAATTCAACCAAAGTTTGTGATCTCAAATACTTCATAAATTCATTCACATTGCATACAGTACTTAATTTACAAATACAGATCTTAATTTACAAAAAGAAAATCCAAAATAACAATATTACAATTTACTGTGCAACTGCTCAACTTTACATTAATACATATGACATTATAATATTTACATCAACTAACTACAAGGGTATAAACAAATACCCATACAAAAAGATCAGTGAAGTCCTTGTCAATTCAGCAGCTCACCCTGCTGCTTTCTCCTTGCCCTTATCTGCGACAGCAAAATAAGCTATTACTGAGTATAAAAATACTCAATGGTGTACAATAAAAATTTGAAATGTAGTACATATAACATTCATTAATAAATCACAATTTAAATATTTCCCAATTATGAAAACTCATTATAGCACAATTTTGGTCAAACAATTTAATAAACATAGTGTTGCCAATTCATACACAACTTAAGCCATGACACAAAATTTTTGATCAATGCCGCTTTGTACACCATGACAAAGCAATCTACAACCCCACTAATCGAAATCAATGAGGGAGATGGCTAGCTAGCTAATGAGTACTCATCCAATCTACAACCTCAACTGGTAAACAGAGAGGGAGAAAAATAATCGATCTCAACCCCATAAATGGAGGAGGAATAATAAGGCACTGTCATGCTAAGATTGAATCTGAAATCAATTTCAAACATTTTATTCAAATAATTCATGAGAAATCCAATAAATTTCTAAAGTCATAGTTTCATTCACAAAGTGGCAACACAATTAATGATTAACACCAAATTTTCATAAATCATACCCAATTAAATCGGTAATAAGAAAATAATGAAATAAGATTTATTGTGCACAAACCTGACGTGAGTTGCCTCTAGGCCTTAACTCAGTCTCTTAGAACTTCCGGGTCTTTTTCATCCGAAACACGAAATTTATAGTGTCTCAGTATCTTTGCCTCACAATAATTCCAATAATTAATTTAAATATGTTCAATTCTAGCCCCAATATGCTTAAACTTACATTCTTGAAAATTTTCATGTTGAGGTTACTATTCATGATACTATTCAAGTCAAAATATTGACTTTCTTATGCTTAATAGGTATGGGAAATCCAATTATACCCACATACCATATTTTGGTTACATAACTTGTTGGTTTTGGTTCTTTTCTCAAATCTTAAATCTTTTAGGCATAATTTCATATTTTCAATTTTGGTGTCCTATTTTGCACTGTTCCATTGGTTATGTTGCTGTTATAATTTGGCTAAGTTTTCTTCATAGAAGTTGTTTCTTATTGTCTTAACTTTATTTCCCTTTTTGAATCACTCCGTTTGGAGTTTTGTAGCTCAAGTTATAGCCATTTGAACATGGCTGGCCAGATTGGTCTAACCCAGATTTTCTGGGCACCAAACCTGGTTCTGGCAGTTTTAGGTCACTAATTTTAGGTGGCTGAATGACTTGGTTAAGGGCATAATTTGGGTTTGTGTTCTTCATAAAAGTTGTAGGGCTATGTCTCAGTTTTCTACTGGTAACATTTCAGGTCATTTGGACCTTCATAGACCAAGTTATGGCCAAATGAACAAACACTGTTTATTTGGTTATTTTTGTATAGGTCAGTTTGCCTAGTCCGGATTTGGCCAATTTGTTCACTATGCTATGGTCACTTTCTGGGCATGATTCCTAGATGAAAAATGTGTCATTTTTTGTCTAGTTTCATTCCTAATTGGCCTTACACCAATTGGGTTGGTAAATTTTTAGTTTGGGTCCCTGAAAGGGACCTTGGTCATGCTTCCTGCAGAATGACCATATCCAATCCGAATTTCAATTTGGTTCTAACACTTCCAACACACGACAATTGGTAATACATAACCATTTTCCAACTCAAGCAAGGTCAAACACATCATTTGACCAATTTTCAAAATTTTATCTCCCATGCTCTAGGTCCAAAAACCCTAACTTTCATGTTTAGCTCACTTATTGAATTCTAAATGCATACTTAGTATTTATACACTCCATTGCACTTAACTACAACTTTATTTGCATCAAAATCTCTCAACCCTAGTTCATTGCCTCTAGGCTGAAATTCATGTAGTTCTTTAACATATCGTTTTGTTTTTGTTTCTTTTCTTTAATTTCTAAGTTAATTTACGTAGCTAAGCATGCATTTAAATAAAAAATTGAAAGTTAAAATACTAACCTTTTCTTTGGATTTCAAGTCTTCAATTCTCTATCTTTCCTCATTTCTTTTCTTCTTAAATCTTCTTTTCAAGTAGTAATAGCAAGGTTTAAGAGGAGAATTTAGGGGAATTTATGTTTAATTTAGGGTTTAAAAAGCTTAGTGAAGCTTATCAATGGTGGAGAAATGAAGTAAGAGAGAGGGAAGTGAGGGAGAGTATTTCGACCAGATGAAGAAAACAACCCAACAAATTTTTTTTCTTTTATTTTTATGTGTTTTTAATCTAAATTAATTCACAATTATCTAATGATAATTTCAAATTTTTAATTAATAAGTTTATTGCATCATGCATGATGTCATGCATGATGTAATAAACTTTTTCAACTTTTTTCTTTTTCTCTTTTTTTTTCATTTATTTTTCTTTAGTTCTTCAATTTAATTTTTGATCCCAAAATTTTCTTTTCTCTGATTTTATTGGACAGTTAGGTCGGGAGTCAGTTCTAGGGGTGAATTGACCAAATTGCCCCTCGCTGGTTCGATCCGGTATGCAATTAATTTAATATTTCTTCCGGATCTCTAACCTAATTATTTGACCTACTTAACAATTCTTTTTCATGATTTTCTCTTTTCCACTATGTTTGTAATAGTCCTAAGGACTGCGGCGTCACATTTTATAGTTCGAAATTTGAGTTTAAATCGACCTCGCAGTCTTTCCCGAAAAGGTCATCCATCGCTGTGACTCTCAGCTCATTTAACTTCTCGTGTTCTGTTTTTCTTATTTATACTTAACTAATTGACAATTACTAATTATTTGTGTTCAGGGCTTCTCTAGGTGTCTTAGATGTGGTTCTAATCCTCTTAATTATCTGGACTGACACCGGTCACCAGAATAGTGAAATATACCAGGCTATCCAAATAGGGGTGTTACACAAACACACTACAGTGCATCAAAAAGGTTAGTGCACTTGTTCTTGATCTAATCTAGGGTTCTATTGAATTAATCTGTTAATTCTAAAATCTTAAATGGCAAATGTAGATCCAAAACATATTAAAAGAGTTTTAATATGCTGTTTATCATTGAAATCAAATAGATAAAAATGAATCATGCATGATGCATGTGACCCAAGGTGAAAAATTTTGAATTCAATGATATAAACTTGTGTTTTTCATGCTTTCACTCCTTCATGTCCACCACAAGCTCACCAATGGTAGCCCCAAAATTGACTTCTCAAGCCTTGCCAACCACTTGTAATTAGGGGTTAATGCTTTAGAGAAGATAAAGCAGCTAAGTGAGACTCCTTGAAGCTGTGAATCAAAGCTGTCTTCGGGTATATCATAGGTGTACCCTTTTATATTGAGTTTGATGTAATCATGTAGTTATATGTATGTAATTACATTCTAGTAATTGTATAGAAAAATTTTGTAATATTATTTTGGGACTTTAATAAAATGTAAAGTATTGCAATATTATTTTTCTGAGTTGATCATTTGAAAAGTTCTGTAATATTAATGTTATTACTTCAATGAATGTAAACAACTGAACTTCTTTTTGTCTCTTGTGAAGGATGACTTATTTTTATTATGATGAGATTTGTTAATATGATTTGAAACAATTTGAATTGATTGAGTTTCAATTGGGTATGGTATATTTTTGTAAATTATTTTTTCACAGGTTTGAAGAACTGCGTTAATATAGTTTTAGCTGTAATGATGCGGATTTTCGGCAAAAAATTTTAAAAATGCCTAATTATTTCTAAATAAGTTTTATGAAATGTTCTTAAATTGAAAATAATGAATTTAAAATTTTTATCACCACATCAACTTTAAAAATAAATTTTTTTTGTTAAAATCCCTGGTAGCATATTTAATAGATTATCAGTAGTCGAAGTGCGATAATGTATTAGGTCTACTATGGTATTGAAGGAGCGGAAGCATGGAGATTGGTTCATTGGAGCATTGAATTTCAAAATTTTTCTTCTAGGATTTCATGCATCATGCCACATCTCTTATGTGTCTAATTAATTTCAATACTCAATTGCATATTAAAACACTTTTAATATGTATTAGGATTTATGTTTGCCATTCAAGATTATGAATTAACAAATTAATTCATTTAAACCCTAGTCTAAAAGAAGAGTTTGAGCACTAACCTCTTTGATACACTATGGATGCAATTGGCACCTTTAGGAAGCACCTAGGACCCCAAGTGTTGTCCCTCTAGCTTGTCTACACTAAGATCAACAATGGGCAACCCCCAAATCAGCTTCTCAAGCCTTGCCAATCAATTATAATTTGGGTTTTTACCTTTAGAGAGGTTGTATGTGTGTATAGGACACTAGAAACAATTTCTAGCAATTTTAATTTAAAGGGAATGGAGTGATTCTCTTTGAATTGATGAGAAAAGATGAAGAGGAGAGGGAGAGAGAGGTGTGCCACCACCTTGAGATAAGAGAGTATTATATTTTTATTCTTCTTCCTTTTCCCTTTTATAATTAGGTCATTAAGTCGCTTAAACCCTTTGCCACATGTCACCACCACATTGCATCTTATTTTTAATTGACTTCATCACATTAAGCCAAATGTCAAAGCTAGACTTAATATTGACTTAGATCACTGTGCATGATAGGAAAACAAATGGCAAACTTATATGATGCCATGTGTCACCATCTCATGGTGCCACATGTCACTATGTGAAATGACCAAATTACCATTATGTTGTAATTTTGAGTTCTCAACTCAAAATCATTATTTCTCCTCTTCTAATCAATTTATATCAAATAAAAATTAATTAATTTCTCACAATTAAATTCATATTTAAACACTTTAAATATAAATTTAACTTATACTATACATTATTACCTAGATTTGGTTTCAAGACATGCTAGGGACTTTGCAATCTCATTGCAAACCAAACCAATTTAATTAATTAATTAAACTCTTTAATTAATCAATTAAATCACATTTTACTTGGTAATTATCTTGTGTATGTGTGTGACTCACTAGGCTTATCACTAATTGGCAATGAAATATGATATTAACTCTTAATATCATCAGAACTCTTTCTTACCATAAATGATTTCTCTAAATCATTGTAGGCATCTCATAGACCATGGTTGACACCTAGCATAGCGCATCATGGCCACCCAATCAGTAATAAGGAATACCTTAAATGAACCTTTAATCATATATTACCATGCACTAGAATCTCTCTGTTACAAAATCCCAATTCGAGCTGGAGTCATGGTTAATATCAAACCCCATTTGCTATGAACATTATATTCTCTTTTAATTCTAGTTCTTGATTAATTAGATTTTCTTGTCAGAAACTCTTTCGACTAAATCATCATCCTGGCTAGGAACTTGAAACATAAAAACAATTAAATGAACATAGGATTTTATCCTATTTACTTAGGGTAATGATTCTATCTTGATCAATACCTATCTCCATATATAACTAGTAGGAGCCAATACATGCCCATATACTGCATACGCAGACAAGTATGAAAGCGAGATCAAACTCAAACCACCTATATACAAGATAATTGTGTTATCCCAGGTCTAAAGATTATATGCACTGATATGATATATAACAATGCATTGACAAGAGTAAACTCCATGTGCTTGTCATATGCGTCACTTGTTCGGCTTACTTATCATGTATAAGTGCCTATCATGTTTGTTATATGGAATGAGACTCACCATTCCATCTTATTTATATCTCATATAAATACCTTGGGAACAAACATGAATACAATCTTTCTGGATAAGTCATGTCCTGTGTGAAGTATCCTCAATTGTAAACCAATTTATAATACTTTGTGTTAGAAATACTATCACTCATATTCTTAACAACTTAAGAATAGAATTTCTAACAAAATATTAATGGACCTATTCTATTACACATCAATACATTATGTAAACAGAAAAGTGAAATTGCCTTTTATTAATAAATTATGTACAAGATACATACTAAATGATATACTCTAGGGCATATTACTAACAATCTTCCACTAGCATTAGAGCCATTCATTACAATATCTTAGACCCATCTTCTCAAGATGTCAGTCTAACTGAGTTTGTGACATAGGCTTTGTGAATGGATCAGCTGGATTTTTAGCTGATGCTATTTTCTGCATGGCTACATCGCCTTGCCCAACTATCTCTCTCTGATAATGTGGTAGCGCCTTTCTATGTGTTTGGATTTTTAGTGAGACCGGGGCTCCTTAGCCTGTATGACCGCCCCATTATTGTCACCGTAGAGTGGAACTGCTGACTTAATGGAAGAAACTACTGCAAGTTCTTTCACGAACTTCTTTATTCAAACAACCTCTTTTGCAACATCTGATGCAGTAATATACTTAGCCTCTGCAGTGGAATCAGCAGTCATACTCTATTTGGAACTCTTTCAAATGACTACACCTCCATTAAAAAAGAATACAAACCCAGTGGTAGACTTTCTATCATTGATATCTGATTGAAAATCAGAATCAGCATAACCATCCAATTGTAAGTCACCATCTCCATAAATTAAGAATAAATCCTTAGTTTTTCTCAAGTACTTAAGGACATTCTTGACAACTATCCATTATTCCAAACCCAGATTGGATTGAAACTTGCTAGTCAAACTAACAGCATGTGCGATATTCAGCCTAGTACACATCATTGCATACATCAAACTTCTAATAGCTGAAGCACATGGAATTTTGGCCATTTTATCTCTTTCTTCAGGTGTCTTTGGAGACTTCTCTTTAGAAAGGTGAATACCATGTCTCATTAGTAACAATCCTCTCTTGGAATCAAGCATGTTAAACCTCTTTAACACATTTTCCAAGTATAGACTTTGGGATAAACCAATTATTCTTTTTGCTCTATCTCTATATATGCGAATTCCAAGAATATAGGTTGCCTCCCCTAAGTCTTTCATGGAGAATGTATTTGACAACCATAACTTGATAGTTGTCAACATACCTATGTCATTACCTATTAATAGAATGTCATCCACATATAAGATAAGGAAAGTGATAGCACTATCATCAACCTTCTTATATAAACATGGTTTTGTTAGTAGTATGCCCCTAGAGCATATCATTTAGTATGTATCTTGTACATGTTTTATTAATAAAAAGGCAATTTCACTTTTTCATTTACATAATATATTTATGTGTAATAGAAAAGGTCCTTTGATATTTTGTTAGAAATTATATTCTTAAGTTGTTAAGAATATGAGTGACAGTATTTCTAGCACAAAGTATCATAAATTAGTTCACAATCGAGGATACTTTACACAGGACATGACTTATCCAGAAAGATTGTATTCATGTTTGTTCCCAAGGTATTTATATGAGATATAAATAAGATAAAATGATGAGTCTCATGCCATATAATAAACATGATAGACACTTATACATGATAAGTAAGTCGAACCAGTGACACTTATGACAAGCACATGGAGTTTACTCTTGTCAATGCATTGTCATAAATCATATCAGTGCATATAATCTACAGACCTGAGATAACACAGTTATCTTGTATATAAGTGGTTTGAGTTTGACACTGCTTTCTTACTTGTACTGTGTATGGGTATATGGGCAAGTTTTGGCTCCTACTAATTATATATGGAGGTAGGTGTTGATCAAGATGGAATCTGTTACCCTAAGTAAATAAGGATAAAATCCTATGTTTGTCACAAGGGATTTTGCGGTCGCCTGAACGAACCCTCACCGAAGTGGGAAAGAGTGAGGAGTCGCCACTTTAATTTTGAGGGAAATTAAAGAAAATCGTTTGCGAAAATAAATTAAAATGAAACCACTTCAAAAACAGAGATTCTAGGTTCGGGGTCCGTAAACGGGTGGGGAAGGTTTTAGGCACCCCACCTCGTCCCTCAATGAGGGTAAACAGATTTAACTTCAAGCTCTTTATAAACTAGAATTGATAGTTAGGAGGTTCGAACGGAGATGTTAATCCTCTTGGTAAAAAGGAATATTTGATTTTTCACTAATTCGGGTTACCCAGATACATAAACAAATGAGTCGACCCTTAGTGAGTTATTGTTGCATATCAATTTTGTTAGGGGGTCATTTTGCATATTTGTTAGAATTCAATTTGAGAATCGGATAAGAATTCTCCTCCGAAATCTTTTAGATTAAAATTAGAATTTTAGATTGAGAATCGGATAAGAACTCTCCTCCGATCTCTTTTAAGTATTTATTAAGAATCGGATAAGAACTCTCCTCTGATCTCTTTTTAAATATTTTTTAAAATTTTGGATTTAGAATCAGATAAGAACTCTACTCCGATCTCTTTTAAATATTTGTTAAAATTTTTAGGTGAGAATCGGATAAGAACTCTCCTCCGATCTCTTTTTAAATATTTGTTAAAATTTTGGATTGAGAATCAGATAAGAACTCTCCTCCGATCTCTTTTAAATATTTGTTAAAATTTTTAGGTGAGAATCGGATAAGAACTCTCCTCCGATCTCTTTTAAAATAGTTGTTAACATTTTAGGCTTGAGAATCGGATAAGAACTCTCCTCCGATCTCTTTTAGATATTTGTTAAAAATTTTTAAGTGAGAATCGGATAAGAACTCTCCTCCGATCTCTTTTAGATATTTGTTAAAATTTTTAAATGAGAATCGGATAAGAACTCTCCTCCGATCTCTTTTAAATATTCATTAAAATTTTAGGCTTGAGGATCGGATAAGAACTCTCCTCCGATCTCTTTTAAGTATTCATTAAAGATTTTTAGGTGAGAATCGGATAAGAACTCTCCTCCGATCTCTTTTATTTTTAATGGGAGTCGGATAAGGACTTTTCTGACCTATCGAAATTTGATTACAGCTACACATCATAAGAGCCTAAGACTAAGGGTTCTGGCATTCAAAGATGCCGGGGATCGGAACAAGACTTCTTTTAACTCCTTGGTACCTCGTGACTGGACAGGGGATACCGAACTGAATCTTACCGACCTCCTAAGTGATCGCCTAGCCAGTACCTTTTGATACTCGATCTGTTCTATTTATTTATCTGAGATTTGGTTTTTATTCCGCCTTATGGCGTCTTACCCGATCGTCTTCTGTGTTAGCCTAATGATTCAATTTTACTATTTTCTTGATTTATTATTCAGACCTTTCTTTTTTAAAGAAACGCTTTAGATATAGTTACCTACATTTTATCCAACTAGAACTCTTGCATTTAGAAGTAACGAAGATTGACAAAAAGAATGGACTGATTAACAAAGAAGTAAACTCGGGAATAACCTTCTACGCATTTTTTAACGCAATATAAACTTGGTGAAAATTATAAACACAGAAATAAAGGAAATACGTGAAATAAAGCGAACACTTGATAAAGCAGCGATATAAACACTCACCTGTAGGGAGCCGAATCTACTAAACTAAGTACGGAATCACAAATCGTAATAGGACTGCGGGTTGATAACCGGAGGACTAAGGTTCGTCTTGAAATGAAGGATACAGTCGAGTCAAAAGAATAATCAAGTTTGAATGAAGTTGAGCTTGGACAACGGGAGTAGAAATAAAGATAACAAAGACAGAAAGTGAGAGTGTCACAGGATAATGAACGAACTGAAAATGGAGAGTTTCAGTATTCAGAAATCCCTTTGCAAGAAAATACTTCAGAAAACTGGTTTCAAAAGTTTTTCTTATGAAAGCTCAAAAATAGCAGAGTAACGAGCTGAATTAAGTTTCAGAGTCCTTCCGCTATATTCACTATTTCGTCCTCTCTTGAACAGTTTTCATGCAGGTATTTATAGGAACCGGGTGCTCCCCATGAAGGGTCAAGATTTGTTTTGAGGGAGATGGAGGGTCAAGATTTTAAAGGACATGGTCTGAGGCTCGGGAATTAAAGAGAAGCAGAACAAACGGCTGAGATTCCTTTCAGAATATTTGTCCTTTCTCTCTTCTAATCTGACGGCCCAAAATTTTCTTGTCAAGGGCGATCCGAGGGCTAGGAGTGAAAGGCGCTGGTCTTGTCGTCTTCTTCTTTGATCCAAGGGCTCCGGGCTCGTCCTTACAAGTCGGATCAACGGTGGAGATTAGGATGTACAGCACTGTCATGACATATTCTGGCACATGTCGATGTCGAGCGGTCTCGGGCGGTAGAGATTTTATCTGCCACGCTTTAACTACCTCGGCTCTGATTATGACGACAGCGGTAGGCGTCTTATTCTCTTTGTTTTCTGATCTCTCCTCCTTTCCGGTCTTTCCAACATGATGCTTTTCAGATCTCTTATGCCGGGCTCCTCTTTTTCGATCTCTCCTACTCCGGTCTCCTCCTTCATCCGGTTCGGTTCAGTCAAAGCATTTATTCCCTCGATTTCCAAGGCATTCGCTTCGTTTTCCGCTCACAATAAATGCTCGGATTTTCCTATATATATACCTTCAACTGGGAAGCCCCCCGCATTTGATTTTCTCCTCTACCTTCTCACAATTTCGCTCTAATCGCCCGATAGTCCCACCATGACAAATGGCTTTTGATCTTTTTCTGATTGTTCTTCTTATTCCCCGACTGAAAATTTATGACACCGGTGATCGGAGAATTATGATAACCTCATTTGATGACAGTGGGAGAACCGGACTAACTTACCAACCTGGATCGAGGACTTTGATCATGTCGATCTCGAATCGTTCGACCGATATAATCGTGAATCGACTTCGAGAAGATCGCTAATATTTCCCTTACCATTGGTGACTGCGCCTTGAAGTTCATTTGGCTTCTCACCACATTGGGTGTCCCGACAGCGGCTCGGTTTCAAGCAATAACATTGATGACGACCTCTCTCATCCTCATGAGAGTCATAGTCCCCCCCCCATCTGAGCTGTACATCTGTCTGATGTCTATGGCTGGCCTAACACATCTTTTGACTCAGCGATGAGACTAGGCTTTGACATAGGTCTTTATTAGATGGGATGTACTGCCGATCTCTAGAGATAGCCCAAATGATGTAATTTTACTTTCAATGTAATCCGACCTTTTCGGAAATAAAATTTTATTTTGACAACTATCATTTTTATAATTGTTACGTTGACTATTTTCTGATCTCTGATGTGCTTATCCGATCCAGTCCCTAACTGAACAACCCTTAACCGATCTGCCTTAATTCACCGATCCGATCTGCCTTAATTCACCGATCTCTAACTAGCCGATGGAATTTCTGGAACATTCGTGATACGTGTCAGAACAGCTGGCGAATCCCGCTAACCGATGCACCGCCTGGAACACTGTGAGCATTAAATGCTCAAACGGGTATAAATAGGGGATGAGTCAGCCAGTTGCTCTCTTATGTCATTTTCAGCATTCCGCGAGCGGTTCCAAAATCCTCTCAATTTTTCAAGTTTTTCCAACATCGATCAAGCTCCGGTAAGGGTTTTGATCCTTCTTTTAGTTTAAATTTTCTATTTCCTTTGAAAATGAGCGGCGCCGAGGGTTAGAGAGCAGCAAGCACCCCTTCCATTCAGATCTCGTGGTCGTCTGATGAAGTGGAGGTGGTCGGACCAAGCGTGCAACCTGAACCTCCTAGGGTCTCCGTTCCAGCTCGGGGGCAAACAGCACCATCAAGGCATGTACCTTCTTCAGGGAGGGAAAATCTTCCCATGGACGAGCTGCCATCAATTCTTCAAGAAACCGACCTACAATCGTTCAGCCAAGAATACAACATTCATCCTGATTCATTCGAACTCATTAAGTGTCACGGCGATCTTCGAGCCGATCACTTCTTCGAAGAGAACGACATGATCATGGTATACGAGGAGCAATTAAAAGCCGGACTGCGGTTCCCTCTCGATGACTTCTTCAAGGAAGTCCTAAAATTTCACCAAGTGTGCATCGCCCAAGTTCACCCGAACTCGTGGCGGATCCTAGTAGCCTTCCGAGGCCTCTGCCGAGCTAAGGGACTCCGTCCTACAGCTAAGGTATTCGCCGAACTACATAGATTAACTCGTCGAAAGGACGATGAGTATTGGTTCTTCCAGGCGAAGCCACATTGTGGGCTTTTTACCGATCTGCCTTCCTCCCTGAAGAATTGGAAGAACCGCTTCTTTATCCTTAGGAGCAAAATTCCGAACGGCTTTGAAGGTTTCCCTCGCAGCTGGCTGCACCAGGGCCCCTTACTTCCGAAGCGCCTCACCCTAAATAGGGAAGAAGGCCTGATGGTGATGGAGCTGAAAGATCAGGCGTCCAGAGAGAAATTCTCTTGTTTGGATGCAGTGACTGCCGAACTGCATCACTGGACAATGGAGTTGATCACTGGCGAAGATCGCGGGCTTCAGCTCTCTGACCTCGGCATCGTTATTTTCTATATCTCAGATCTTTAGACCTTAGCGATCTCACTGACCTCTTCTTTGTGCAGGTATGGCAAGCAGCAAAGCTTCCAAGGAGAGCCGGAAGCGAAAGAGAGAGGTCTCCTAGAAAGTGCGGGAGATGAAGCGATCCGAGCAGCTCCAGACACCCAGGCATGAAGCTGAGGAAATGCAAGGGGGCTCATCTCAACCTTTGGGGTAGCCGATCCCCGAGGTAGAAGTGATCCGATCTCCTCCTCGCCAAGAAGAGCCGCCTCCACCTCCTCCAGTCGCTTCGAGTGCGGAAGGGGGTCCTTCCCAACCTACCCCAAGGACCCTTTCCCGCGGTGCTCAGGTGCTGATTCATTCCCTGGAGAAAAACCGAACTGTTCGGGAGAATCCGGGTTTGGCTAAGGTTCTGGGGGCTTCTATTTGCCTTCGGGAGGATCGGGATAGGCTGTCCCCGCACAATCTTGATGACATCCTGACCCGATCCATGAGCCTGAACGTGGAGTGCTTGGTGAATCAGCACATCGTCTTGGAGAAGGCTCACTGCCTGGGTAAGGAGGTCAAGAAGATGGGTCATGAAGTGGCTTCCCTTCGATCCCAACTCTCATCCCCTCAGAACTACATATCTAAAATTAAGGGGTGGATGAAGTTCTATGAGGACAAGCTGGCCGAGCAAGCTCATGTTCTGGCCGAGCGAGATCATGTTCTTGAGGAAGTTCAGGCGCTCCGGGCCGGTGAAGTTGCTCACCTCACTGAGGAGCTCAAAGTGAAAGAGGAAGAGGTGGTAACAAGGGAGGCCGGCGCTTATGTAAATGCTCACAGGGATCTGTTGGCCGAGCTCAAGAAGCGTTATCCCGAGGAGGACTTCTCTTGGATGGTCGATCTGGCTCCCCAAGACGAAGAGGAAAGCGAGGAGGAGGCTGAGGGTGAGAGAGGAAGTGAGCAAAATGTAGATCAGGCTGGGGGTGATCCTCCAGCCGAATGACTTGTACAAATTTTAATATGAAATGAAATTCCCTTTTTGTTTAATGAATGGATGTGATCGAAAAATCTCTGAATTACTTAAGCACTTGATTGTCTGAGCATATTAAAACAACTAAAAGTGATTATTAATCTAAGTGTAAGAGGTCGAAAAACACAATAAGCATGAGATCGGCAGGGAACCAACGCTAAATGGGACTTGATTAAAATTGGAAATTTGGCTTGAACACTTAAGATCGGGATCATCATTAAACCGGATTGGAACCTTAACTTGATTATTCCTAAACTTTTAAAAGGGAGATTGGCAATAAAAACTGATGACATAAAGATCTAGCGTTGGTTCAATTTCGTTTGACAAGAGAGATCGGGAATGTAATTGACTAGTCAGGAGATTTGAGAATTGGTTTGAGAGGTCGGTGAGGCTTTAAATGACATGGGGACTTAGTATTGATTCGATTCCTTTTGAGGAGAGATCGGAAATTTGATTGTCCGGCAAAGAGAGATCGGAAATGTAATTGGCTGGCAAAGGGAGACTTAGTGCTGGGGATCGGTTTCGAAATTTATTGATTCTGGGGATCGGCCAAAATATGGTGTCGACAATGTTCATTTAATTGTTCTTGATGTTTCAAGTTCCTGGCTAGGATAGATAGATTTAATAAGAAAAGAGTTTCTGATGAGAAAATCTTTTTAATCAAGAATTAGAATTAAAAGAGAACATAATATTCATAGCAAATTAGGTTTGATATAAACCATGACTCCAGTTCGAATTGGGATTTTGTAATAGAGAGATTCTAGTGCATGGTAACAGATGATTAAAGGTTCATTTAAGATATTCTTTATTACTAATTGGGTAGCTATGGCATGCTATGCTAGGTGTTAACTATAGTCTATGAGGTGCCTAAAATGATTTAGAGAAATCATTTATGGTAAGAAAAAGTTCTGATGATATTAAGAGTTGATATCATATCTCATTGCCAATTAGTTATGAGCCTAGTAAGTTACACACATACACAAGTAATCACCAAGTTAAATGTGATTTAATTAATTAGTTAAAGCATTTAATTGATTAATTAAATAGGTTTAGCTTGCAATTAGATTGCAAAGTCCCTAGCATGGCTTGAAACTAAATCTAGGTTATTGGATGTATAGTATAAGTTAAATTTATATTTAAAGTGTTTAAATATGAATTTAATTATGAGAAATTAATTAATAGAGATTAATTAATTAATTTATATTAGATATAAATTGATTAGAAGAGGGGAAATAATTATTTTGGATTGAGAACTCAAAATTATAACATAAGGGTAATTTGGTCATTTTACAAGGTGACATGTGGCACCATGAGATGGTGACACATGACACCATATAAGCTTGCTATTTGTTTTTCAATCATGTAAGATGATCAAAATCAAGATTAAATCTAGCTTTGACACTTGGCTTAATGTGGCTAGGTCAATTAAAATTAAGGTGAAATCAGAAGATGACATATGGCAAGAGTTCTAAGTGATGACCTAATTATATAATGTGATGTTATGAAAGAATGAAATAACAATCTGATTTTTCTCTCAAAGGTGCCGCCACCTAAGAGGCTCTCTTCCTCTCTTCTTCTCCATCTCTCATCAATTCAAAGAGAGTTGTCCATATTCTCTTGAATTAAAATTGCTAGAAATTATTTCTAGTGTCCAATATACATCTACAACCTCCCTAAAGGAAAATTTATATAGAAGCTGTTCAAGGGGCTGCCATTGGTGATCTTGGTGTGGACAAACTAGAGGGACAACATTTGGGGTCCTATGTGCTTCCCAAAGGTACTAAACACATCTACAGTGCATCAAAAGGTTAGTGCATATGTTCTTAAATTAATCTAGGGTTCTAATGAATTAATTTGTTAATTCTAAAATCTTAAATAGCAAATGCATATCCAAATGCATATTAAAAGTGTTTTAATATGAAATTGAATATTGAAATCAATTAGATACATAATGAATCTTGCATGATGCATGAGACCTTAAAAGAAATTTTTTTGAATTCAATATTCTAATATGATAATTTTTATACTTCCGCTCCTTCAATTGGTATCAGAGCCACTATATTTTCCATTTAGAATTTTTAATATGAAATTTAATTGTGTGATTTGATCAAAAATTTAATTGATCATTGCTGGTTAAATGTCCATGTGTGGCGGCACACATGGTGGAGTCACCATAGGTGGCGGATTCAAAAGCACCTCAATGGTGTGCATGGTATGGACTTCAATTGTGTAATTATTGTATGCTTTGATGCCCATAATTATGCCTATGTCTAATTAAATTATTTAATTAGAATTATAATCACACAATTAAATTTGTTTGAATGTGATTTAAATCTGAATTTTCAAATTTGTTTGAATATGATTCAAATCTGAATTTATAAATTTGTTTGAATGTGATTCAAATTTGAATTTTAAAAGTTATTTGAATGAGATTCAAATATGAAATTTTAAGTTGAATATGAGATATTCAATTTAGTTTTAGTATATATGTTTTATTTAATTATGAAATAGTGATATGCATGATGGATGATAATGGACAATAAAAGACTAATGTGATTGGATTTATTTATTTTTTTATGTTTCTTTGGGTTGTAAATTAATTAATTTATTTTAGTGGCATGTATTATAAAGGTTGTAATATTTTTGGGTTGTAATTTCATTTATTTGGTTCTTGTAAATTCTCCTTGGTATGCCAAGGATTACAATGTAATGGATTGCAAGAAGATCAAGGAGGTCAAGAGCATTGGTGAGACTAGTGGGAGGAATTCAAGATCAAGTGTTTATTATGTACTTCTTCAGCAACTCTTGTAATATGAATGAATGAAATGCACCTAGGAATGCCTTGATTCAATTCTTGGTGGCTCAAAATTGAATCCCTTAGAAAGTCCATGATCATACCATATTTATATATTTATCCATGAATGCGTGAGATGTATGGGAATGTACATAAGTATATGATATATGCATGCTAATAAAATAATGTGCACAGTGAGATCATAATAGTAATAAGGCTGACCACAAAATCTTCTAAACAAATGATTAAGTTGGAAATGGTATAATTAAAGGTAATTATATCATGGGCCCTCCATTGAGGCAATCATTTTAAGAAATTTTAAATACTTGTATATGATGCAATTAATTTAAGAGATTTTCTTAAGAGTAATTATTAAGCATGAGATGTTGTAAATATGTAAATGGTTTGGTGGCCAATAATGGATGTGCCTAAGGATATTAAAATTATTTGCATGTTTACTGGCTCAATAGGATCAACTTAACTAATGCAAGATAAGTCAATAATAGATGTGCCTGAGATTTTAAGTATTAGGGGCTAGGTTAAAGGATTAAACCTCACATGAGATGTGATGGGTAAGGAGTTGCTCACTTACAGTTTATTGTAATTTCAATAATGGATATGCCTGAGGATGATCAATAAGGCTATAATAATTCAATCACCTACTATAAATTCATGCAACTAGGATTTCCATTTTCTACTTTGGAAGTGTAAGATTCGCTAAGTTAGTGGGAGGACCAATTTGATTAAAAGACCATAATCATTTTGGTTAAATACATGATACATTTACTAATTAATTTGATTATTTTCTGTAGTTAATTTTCTGATAATAATGAGCATACCACAACCACTACCATCCAATATCCTTGCGAGCATACTTGACCACAATAGGTTGATAGGACCTAATCTTTCTAATTGGCTAAGAAATTTGAAAATTATCCTGAACCTTGAACATAAAGGATATATTCTTGACTCACAGGTTCTTGGTCCCTTACCTTCAGAGGCCACTCAAGAGAAATATAAAACTTTGGACAAGTGGAAGGAGCATGATATGAGAGCCAAGTGTTACATACTTGCTTTTATGAGTAATGAGTTACAGAAGCAACATGAGAAAATGCAATATGCAAGTGAGATCCTCCTTCACCTAAAAGAGGTGTATGGTGAACATAATAGGAATGCCAGGTATGAGATATCTAGGCAGCTATTTCGAATGAGGATGTCTGAGGGACAGAATGTTGGGGATCATGTCCATAAGATGATTCGGCTGATTAAGCAGCTGGAACATCTTGACTTTCACATGGATTTTCAACTACAGACGAATTTGATCCTTCAGTCCCTTCCTAAGTTATTTGGGAATTTTGTAACAAATTTCCACATGACTAAGTAGGAATACACCTTGGCTGGTTTACTTAACATGCTGGTTATTGCCTAAAAGAATATGCCGAGCAATAAAGGAAAAGAGGTAGCTTTGATTGCATCTTCTTCTGCTGGAAAGTCCAACAAGAAAAAGGGCAATAAGAAATAGAAACCTCAAATTCCTGGTCCTTCTAAGAAGATAGCTAAACAAAAAGGGAACATCAAAGCTGATGGAGGCAAAGGAAAGTGTTTCCATTGCCAGCAGGATGGGCACTTGAAAAGGAACTACCCAGGATATCTTGCTTCTCTGAAGGACAAGAAGGATATACCTTCAGAAGGTATGTCCATATCTTATTATTTAGATTCTAATGATACTCATAGTTCATCTATAGCTTGGGTTTTAGATACTGGTGCTAGTTCTTACATTTCTTATGATGTGTAGGAACTAGCAAACAGTAGCAGCTTATGTTCTTGAGATGTTAAACTCCAGATTGGCGATGGCTCAACTATTAAAGCTTTAGCCATAGGATCTAAATCTTTTTACATAACTGGACATGTTTTGTGTTTGAATAATATCTTATATGTACTTGATGCTTTTAAGAACATCATTTTTATATCTAGTTTGACTAGAAATGGCTATGAATATCAGTTCACAAATGATGTTTGCAATATTTATTTTAGAAATAAATATGTTGGCTCGGGTTATATGCATAATGGTCATTATTATTTGGATAATAATGATGAACACAAATTGAATGCAAGTGATCTAAATGAAAGCAATGCCATGATGAAAATCAACTCAAGTTCAAAATATATTTGGCACTTAAGGTTAGGTCATGTTACAGAAGACAGGATTGCAAAACTAGAGAAAATGAGGATTTTATCCTTATTGGGTTCTAAACCTACTCCAACTTTTGAATCCTGTTTTTAAGGCAAAATGACTAGATCACCCTTTGTTGGATAAGGACTAAGAGCTGAAAATATTTTAGAACTAATACATCGTGATGTATGTGGTCCATTTAAAGAAATAGCTAGAGGTGGTTTTCATTACTTTATTACCTTTACTGATGATAAATCAAGGTTTGGGCATTTGTATTTGATGAAATACAAACATGAATCCTTTGAAAAGTTCAAAGAATTTAAATCTGAAGTAGAAAATCAAATAGAAAAAAGTATTAAAGCTCTTCGATCAGATCATGGAAGTGAATACTTCAGTACTGAATTTGATGAATACTTGAAAGAGCATGGAATTATTTCCCAGTTGACTCCTCCAGGAATGCCATAGCTGAATGGTGTTTCTGAAAGGAGAAATCGTACCCTATTAGATATGGTACGTAGTATGATGAGCTGTATTGATATGCCAATCTCCTTTTGGGGATTTTCATTAGAATCAGCTTTGCATATTCTGATAGGATTCCATCAAAATTAGTTTCTTCCACACCTTATGAGATATGGCATGGAAGAAAACCAAGTCTTAAACATGTTAAGATTTGGGGTTGTCCAGCTTATATCAAAAAACTGAACATTGATAAATTGGAAACTAGATCAGAAAAGAGTCAATTTATTGGATATCCAAAAGAGAGTTTTGGATATTATTTTTATTTTCCTACATCACTAAAGGTTGTGGTAAGCAGAGATGCCACTTTTCTTGAACAACAGTTTATTCAAAAAGGAGGTAAAGGAAGGCAAATAGAATTAGAATTGGAGAATTCTGACCAACAAACAGATTAGACGGATCTATGAAACATCTACAGTTATTCCTCGTAGATCAACCAGGATATCTCACCCACCAATGAGATATGGTTTCCTTCATGAAGATAAACAAGAGTTGTTTACTCATGAAGAAGTAGATCATGGAGATGATCCACTTACCTATGAAGAAGCTATATCAGATATAGACTCTTTAAAATGGATTGAAGCTATGAAATTCAAAATTGATTCCATGTATAAGAATCAAGTTTGGGATCTTGTTGACCCACCTGAAGGTATTGTACCTATAGGAAATAAATGGGTTTTCAAGAAGAAAATTAGTTCTGATGGAAAGGTAGAGACCTATAAAGCAAGGCTAGTAGCGAAAGGTTTTCGCCAAAGGCAAGGAATCAACTATGAGGAGACTTTCTCACCTGTTGCCATGCTTAAATCAATTAGGATTCTATTAGCAATAGCTATATACTATGATTATTAGATTTGGCAGATGGATGTCAAAACAGCTTTTCTCAATAGATACATTGAAGAAAACATTCTCATGGAACAACCTAGGGGTTTTGAATCCCAAGATGGTTCCAAAGTATTCAAGCTGAAGCGATTTGGAACATTCGTTTTGATGAAGCCATTAAGTCATTTGGTTTTATAAAAAATGAGGACCATGTGTATATAAGAAGGTTAGTGATAGTACTGTCACTTTCCTTATCTTATATGTGGATGACATTTTGTTGATGGGTAATAACATAGGTATGTTGGCAGCTATAAAGGTATAGTTGTCAAATACATTCTCCATGAAAGACTTAGGGGAGGCAACCTATATTCTTGGGATTCACATCTATAGAGATAGAGCGAAAAGAATAATTGGTTTATCCCAAAGTCTATACTTGTAAAAGGTGTTAAAGATGTTTAACATGCTTGATTCCAAGAGAGGATTGTTACCAGTGAGACATGGTATCCACCTTTCTAAAAAGATATCTCCAAAGACACCTGAAGAAAGAGATAAAATAGCCAGGATTCCATATGCTTTGGCTATTGGAAGTTTGATGTATGCAATGTTTTGTACTAGGCTGGATATCGCATATACTGTTAGTTTGACTAACAGATTTCAATCCAACCCAGGTTTGGAACACTGGATAGCTATCAAGAATATCTTTAAGTACTTGAGAAGAACTAAGGATTTATTCTTGATTTACGGAGGTGGTGACTTGCAATTGGATGGTTATGCTGATTCTGTTTTCTAATCAGATATCGATGATAAAAAGTCTATCTCTGGGTTTGTGTTCATTTGTAATGGAGGTGCAGTCAGTTGGAAGAGTTCCAAACAGAGTACGACTGCTAATTCCACTACAGAGGCCGAGTACATTGCTGCATCAGATGCTGCAAAAGAGGTTGTTTGGATATAAGGAACCCCGGTCTCACCAGAAATCCAAACACATAGAAAGGCGCTACCACTGTATCAAAGAGATATTTAGGCGAGTCGATATAGCCATACAGAAAATAGCATCAGCTAAAAATCTAGCTGATCCATTCACTAAGGCTGCATCATAAGCTCAGTTAGACCGACATCTTGAGAAGATGGGTTTAAGGTATTGTAAGGAATGGCTCTAGTGCTAGTGGGAGATTGTTAGTAGTATGCCCTAGAGCATATCATTTAGTATGTATCTTGTACATGTTTTATTAATAAAAAGGCAATTTCACTTTTCTGTTTACATAATATATTTATGTGTAATAGAAAAGGTCCATTGATATTTTGTTAGAAATTCTATTCTTAAGTTTTCAAGAATATGAGTGACAGTATTTCTAGCACAAAGTATCATAAATTGGTTCACAATCGAGGATACTTCACACAGGACATGACTTATCCAGAAAGATTGTATTCATGTTTGTTCCCAAGATATTTATATGAGATATAAATAAGATGGAATGGTGAGCCTCATGCCATATAACAAACATGATAGGCACTTATAAATGATAAGTAGGCCGAACCAGTGACACTTATGACAAGCACATGGAGTTTACTCTTGTCAATGCATTATCATAAATCATATTAGTGCATATAATCTTTAGACCTGAGATAATACAGTTATCTTGTATATAGGTGGTTTGAGTTTGATACTGCTTTCATACTTGTACTGTGTATGGGTATATGGGCATGTGTTGGCTCCTACTAGTTATATATGGAGGTAGGTGTTGATCAAGATGGAATATGTTACCCTAAGCAAATAGGGATACAATCCTATGTTCATTTAATTGTTCTTGATGTTTCAAGTTCCTGGCCAGGATAGACAGATTTAATCAGAAAAGAGTTTTTGATGAGAAAATCTTTTTAATTAAGAATTAGAATTAAATGAGAACATAATATTCATAGCAAATGGGGTTTGACATAAAGCATGACTCCAGCTCGAATTGAGATTTTGTAACAGAGAGATTATAGTGCATGGTAACATATGATTAAAGGTTCATTTAAGGTATTCCTTATTACTAATTGGGTGGCTATGGCATGCTATGTTAGGTGTTAACCATAGTCTATGAGATGCCTAAAATGATTTAGAGAAATCATTTATGGTAAGAAAAAGTTCTGAAGATATTAAGAGTTGATATTATATCTCATTACCAATTAGTGATGAGCCTAGTAAGTCACACACATACACAAGTAATCACCAAGTTAAATGTGATTTAATTAATTAGTTAAAGAGTTTAATTGATTAATTAAATAGGTTTAGTTTGCAATTAGATTGCAAAGTCCCTAGCATGACTTGAAATCAAATCTAGGTTATTGGATGTATAGTATAAGTTAAATTTATATTTAAAGTATTTAAATATGAATTTAATTATGAGAAATTAATTAATAGAGATTAATGAATTAATTTATATTTAATATAAATTGATTAGCAGAGAAGAAATAATTATTTTGGGTTGAGAACTCAAAATTACAACACAAGAGTAATTTGGTCATTTCACAGGGTGACATGTGGCACCATGCGATGGTGACACATGGCACCATATAAGCTTGCTATTTGTCTTCCAATCACGTAAGATGATCAAAGTAAAGATTAAACCTAGCTTTGACACTTGGCTTAATGTGATTAGGTCAATTAAAATTAAGGTGCAATCAGAAGATGACAAGTGGTAAGGGTTTTAAGTGATGACCTAATTATATAATGTGATTTTATGAAAGAATCAAATAACAATATGATTTTTTTTTCAAAGGTGCCACCACCCAAGAGGCTCTCTTCCTCTCTTCTTCTTCATCTCTCATTAATTCAAAGAGAGTTGCCCATATTCTCTTGAATTAAAATTGCTAGAAATTGTTTCTAGTGTCCAATATACATCTATAACCTCCCTAAAGGCAAATCCCTATTTTCTAAGTGGTTGGCAAGGCTTGAGAAGCTGTTCAAGGGGCTGCCATTGGTGATCTTGGTGTGAACAAACTAGAAGGACAACATTTGGGGTCATAGGTGCTTCCCAAAGGTACTAAACACATCTACAGTGCATCAAAAGGTTAGTGCACATGTTTTTGAATTAATATAGGGTTCTAATGAATTAATTTGTTAATTCTAAAATATTAAATGGCAAATGTAGATCCAAATACATATTAAAAGTGTTTTAATATGCAATTGAACGTTGAAATCAATTAGATACATAATGAATCTTACATTATGCATGAGACCCTAGAAGAAAATTTTTTGAATTCAATGTTCTAATCTGATAATTTTCATGCTTCTGCTCATTCAAGTTCATCCACATTTTTTATATAACTAAATGACTTAATGGCTTCATCAAAATGGATTTTTCAACTCCTTGAAGCTTGTTTCAACCCATAAATGGATCTCTTTAGCTTTCATACCTTGGAACCATCTTGGGATTCAAAACCCCTAAGTTGTTCCATGAAAATGTTTTCTTCAATGTATCCATTGAGAAAAGCTGTTTTGACATCCATCTGCCAAATCTCATAATCATAGTATGCAACTATTGCTAATAGAATCCTAATTGATTTAAGCATGGCAACAAGCGAGAAAGTTTCCTCATAGTCGATTCCTTGCCTTTGGTAAAACCCTTTCACTACTAGCCTTGCTTTATAGGTCTCTACCTTTCCATCAGAACCAATTTTTGTCTTGAAAACCCATTTATTTCCCTATAGGTACAATACCTTCAGGTGGGTCAACAAGGTCCCAAACTTGATTCTTATACATGGAATCAATTTCGAATTTCATAGCTTAAATCCATTTTGAAGAGTCTATATCTGATATAGCTTATTCATAGGTAAATGGATCATCTCCATGATCTACTTCTTCATGAGTAAACAACTCTTGTTCATCTTCATGAAGAAAACCATATCTCACTTGTGGGTGAGATATCCTGGTTGATCTGCGAGGAATTACTGTAGATATTTCATCAATAGGTGCAGGTTGACTAGATGGATCTACATCCATTTGATCTGTTGGTTGGTCAGAATTCTCCAATTCTAACTCTATTTGCCTTCCTTTGCCTCCTTCTTAAATAAACTTTTGTTCAAGAAATATGGCATCTCTGCTTACCACAACCTTTTGTGATGTAGGCAAATAAAAATTATATCCAAAACTCTCTTTTGGATATCCAACAAATCGACCTTTTTCTGATCTGATTTCCAATTTATCAGTGTTCAGCTTTTTGATATAAGCTGGACAACCCCAAATCTTAACATGCTTAAGACTTGGTTTTCTTTTATGCCATATCTCATAAGGTGTGGAAGAAACTGATTTTGATGGAATACTATCCAGAATATGCAAAGCTGATTCTAATGCAAATCCCCAAAAAGAGATTGGCATATCAGTCTAGCTCATCATACTACGTACCATATCTAATAGGGTACGATTTCTCCTTTCAGATATACCATTCACCGTATGCCTGGAAGAGTCACCATAAACAATGCCATGCTTTTTCAAGTATTCATCAAATTCAGTACTAAAGTATTCACCTCCACGATCTGATCGAAGAGTTTTAATACTTTTTCCTGTTTGATTTTCTACTTCAGATTTAAATTCTTTAAACTTTTCAAAGGATTCATGTTTGTATTTCATCAAATACAAATACCCAAACCTTGATTTATCATCAGTAAAGGTAATAAAGTAATGAAAACCGCCTGTAGCCATTTCCTTAAATGGACCACATACATCACTATGTATTAGCTCTAAAATATTTTAAGCTCTTAGTCCTTGTCTAACAAAGGGTGATCTAGTCATTTTGCCTTAAAGGCAGGACTCACAAGTTGGAGTAGATTCAGAACCCAATAAGGATAAAATCTCTATTTTCTTCAGTTTTACAATCCTATCTTCTGCAACATGACCTAATCTTAAGTGCCAAATATATTTTGAACTTGAGTTGATTTTCATCATGGCATTACATTTATTTAGATTGCTTGCATTCAATTTGTGTTTATCATTATTATCTAAATAATGAAGATCATTACGCATATAACCCGAGCCAACATATTTATTTTTAAAATAAATATTGCAAACATCATTTATAAACTGAAATTCATAACCATTTCTTGTCAAACTAGATATAGAAATGATGTTTTTAAAAGCATCAAGTGCATATAAAATATTATTCAAACACAACTTGTCCACACATGTAAAAGTATTTAGATCCTATGGCTAAAGCTTCAACAGTTGAGCCATCGCCAATCCGAAGTCTAACATCTCGAGCATGCAAGTCGCCATCGCTTTGCTAGTTCCTGCATATCATAAGAAATGTGAGAACTGCACCAAGATCTAAAACCCAAGTCGTAGATGAACTATAAACATCATCAAGATCTAAATAAAAGATATAGACATACCTTCCAAGGTGTATCCTTCTTGTCCTTTATAGAAGCAAGATACTGCGCGCCTTTTCCAAAGGCCCATCCTTCCGTAGTGGAAACACTTTCCTTTGCCTCCATCAGCTTTGGTATTCTCTTTCTGTTTGGTTATCTTCTTGGAAGGTCCTAGAACTTGAGGTTTCTTTTTCTTATTGTCCTTCTTCTTATTAGAATTTTTAGCAGAAGAAAATGCAATCAGAGCTACCTCTTTTCCTTTATTACCCAGCGTATTCTTTTGGGCAATAACAAGCATGTTAAGTAAACCAGCTAAGGTGTATTCTTGCTTAGTCATATGGAAATTTGTCACAAAATTCCCAAATAATTCAGGTAGGGACTAAAGGATCAAATCCGTCTGCAGTTAGAAATTCATATTAAAGGCAAGATGTTCCAGCTGCTCTATAAGCCGAAATATCTTGTGCACATGATCCCCAATATTATAATACTCCGAACCTCCGAGTTATGAATAGTACCATTTTTGGTCCGTGACTAGTACTATTTAAAGACACCTTGAGGGACAAAAAAAAAAAAGAAAATTAATTGAGATAGACACAATAAAAATTCAAGTGACCCAAAAATATAAGGATTCACCGGGTATATTGAAAAAGAGGGATTATGACCCGATAAGGGGCATTTTGGTCAATTCACCTCAAGAGTTGACTTTTGACTGAAATATCAATTAAATTAAATGAAATTAATGAATTGAATTATGGGGTAAAAATTGAAGAAAAATTCAAGCAAAAATATGTAAGGGAAAATTTAAGAAATGAAAACTTAAACTTTCATTTCTGTTATGACAAAATTAAAATGAAGGACTTATGGGCTTTTGATAATTAAATTTAATTATGTAATTAAAAGGAAAAATTAAGTGTAAATGTAAAAAAAAAAGGGGGAATAAAAATTTAAGTTTAATTATCCTTATCACACAATTAAAATTTATAATTTTAATAAACAAATTTTGGGGTATATATATATATATATATATATATATATATATATATGTCTTCTTCATTTTTATTTTTTCATAAGGTGCCACCACCCACTCCTCTCTCTTCCTCTCTCTCTCTTTTTCTCTTCTTCTTCCACTTCTTCCCCTCATTGATTTCCCCTCCCAAGTTTTAATTCTCTTAAATTCACTTCATAAATCTCATAACCCACTAAAAGAAAAGATCAAAGAGAACTTTGATTGAGGCATTGGAGCAAGTAGAGCAAAAGAAATTGGAAGAAAAATTGAAGTTGGAAAGAAATCACTTGAGGTAAGTTTCTTTTCATGTTAGATTAGTTGTATAAGCCTTGAATGAAGTTAACTTATGATGAAATTTCACAAGAAATTGAAAGGAAACATGCATGAAACCTAAACTAGGGTTTTGGCCAACTTAGGGAGAATTAGGGTTTTGATGTATTTTAGTTAAATTGATGATAAATCTAAGTTAAATTGAGGTAGTATGCATGATTGGGAGTAGTAAGATTTCATGGGATTGCAAAAATTGAATTATGGAAGTTTCGGGTCCATGGAAAAATTGGGTTTTGGTACTAAAGAGTGAAATTGGTGTGTGTAGTGTTAAATTATGATCATTTGAGGTTTATTTAGTTTGAATTGACATTGGGTTGATGAATGGAAGTAACAAAATGGTAGGATTAGGGAAAATTGCAAACTTTGGTGTTTGAAAATTATGGGTTTTGTATTAGGAAGTGCCATTAATGTGTCAATGCTAAATTATAGTCATTTTGGGTGAATTAAATGTGAATTGAGGTTGGTTAGAGGGAACAATTGAAGAAATGAAAAATTGAACTTAGGGCAAAATTTTGCACATTGAATTCAGTATGTTTGGAAGCCCATAACTTGAGCTACGTAACTCCAATTGGTGGGAAACCAATTGGAAACGAAACTTAAGACATAGAGCTAGAATTTTCATGAAGATACCCTGCCCCGAAAATGACCTTAAGCTACCCAAAATGAGCCTTGAAATGGAAGATAAAATTTTGGAACCTGCAGAATTTAACCATATAAACAATAAACTTTGCATGGCCACAACTCTCTCTAGAAAACTCCAATTTAGGCGATTCTTGAACCGATGGAAACCTAAGACATATTAGAACATTTTATATGAAGAACTTGAGGCCAAATTATAGACTTAACTAAATCAAATTGCTAAGCAAAATTGAATCACCGAATCTGCAGAAATGTGAAAATCTGCAGATTTACCATATGAACAGTAAAATTTGCATGGCCATAACTCTCTCTACAAAACTCCAATTTAGGAAATTCTTAAACCAATGGAAACCTAAGATGTAGTAGAACATTTTGTATGAAGAATATTAGACCAAATTATGGACTTAACTTAATCAAATTGCTGAACGAATTTGGATCGATAAATCTGCCAGAACTGAATCTGCAAGATGAACAGTGATGTGAACAGTAATCGTCTTTTGGTCGTAACTTGAGCTACACAGCTCCAAATTAAGCGATTCAAAAAGGAAAATAAGGTTAAGACCTAAATGAACAATTTTCATGAAGAACACCTCACCAAATTATGATCAAAACTAGGTAAAAATTGGGTTCAAAGATTGGGTCACCAAGCTGTCCTAAAACCAAAATATTCTAAAATTTTCAAAGCTAACTTGGGATGCATTAGACATGCATGTAATGAGTTCTTAGCAGCAATTGAGATTGGTACTGAGGTATTCTATTTGTGTATTTTTAGTAGAAAAAGAAGTTGGAATGGATAAGGAGAAGTAGGTAACAAGGAAGGAGAATTATTAAAGGTTTGTGCACAACTAACCTTTTCTTCTTTTTTAAACTTGTAAATTGCTTGAAATGTGTTAAATTGAATGAGTTTGCTTTGAACAAGTTTACTTTGACTGAAATATGGTTTTTCTCTTGCATTTAAGAAATTTGGGTGTTGCCACCTTTATATGGATATTATGATGCATTTAAATGTGTTTATTAGTTTATAAATGTGATTATTGAGTGGGAAATTTTTGGAAACTGTTTTGAAACCACAGTTAGCATGACAGTCCCTTTTGGAACTCCCCAGTAGTAACGGTTACTTGGGGTTGATAATTGATATTGATTATGTCTCCCATTAAGAACGGTTAGTGGGGTAAGACTACATGAGTACTCATTAGCTAGTTAGCCCTTCCCTCATTAATAACGGTTAGTGAAGTTGAGATTGCTTTGTCGTGGTGTACAATACGACACTGATCGTGAAATTTTGTGTCATGGCCTAAACTGTGTGTTGATGTTGGCAACACTAATGCTTTGTGAATTGTGATTTATGAAGTGCGATTTCTCGTTTGAAATGTTATTCCAATAAATGGCCTTTATTGACTTAGAACTATTGTGAAGTTTTCATGCTTAAGAAAAATGTGATTTATTATACTTTGACAAATTGTGTTTTACCTTAAGTTTTAAAGTTATTAGTTGTGCACCACTGAGTGATATACTCAGCGATAGCTTCTTTATGCTGTCGCAGGTAAGGGAAAGGAGAAGGCTGCTGAGTGAGAGACTTGAAAGCAGCATTTGGGTATTGTTTGTGGGTATTTATGTTAGGTATACCCTTGTGATTTCTTTGGATGTATTTTATACCTATATGTATAGATGTACAGACATTGAGCAGTTTGTATTTAAAAGCATTGCATTGCTATCACATTTTGCGTTTGTAACTATTTTGCATTTTACTTTGAGACTTATGAAAATGTAACTTTTGCAATATTTAGTCTATCATTATTTCCAATGAATGTTTACATGGAATTTTAACTATTCTCATGCACTTTTCCACAAAAGAATTGATAAGATAAAAAGCTATGGTTTTTTTTTTTAAAATCCTTTGTAGCATAACTAATGGGTTATCAGTAGGTGGAGTTAAGTAATTCATTAGGTATGCTACGGGAACATGTCGTGCCTTACAAGGGATAAGGTGTGATATGTTTTAGTGGTATCAGAGCTTTGGTGTTTATACAAGTTTTAAAATTGTATGTTTGAAAATTTTTGATAAGTAAAACTGCTTAACTATCATTAATTGATACATATAGTGCATTACATCATAAATATGGACTAATGGAGAGAAATTGTCACACCCTACCCCTCTGTAAGGCATAACATGATCCCGTAGTATATCTAATGAATTACCAACTCCGTCTACTAATAACCCATTAAATACACTACAAGAGATTTTAAAAACTTTTCTTACTTCTTTTACAGTGGTGAGCACTATTTACAGGTATTAAAAACCTTTTTGAATTGTAGTGATAGAACTAACATATTTGAATTATTTGAAATTTCTGTAAAAATTTTGGCAGAGTGCCATCTGCATTTTGGATAAAACAGTTCTTCAGAAAACCTGTAAAAAGCACTTCAATAGATTTCCAATCTCACTCCAACATATTCTCAACATAACATTTTTCTCAACTCAAATCCATAGTGATTTTTCAAAGACTGAGATAAGAGAAATATAATACAACTTTCACAAGCCAAAATAACTCATAATTATTTTACAACTTCAAGGTACAATTTGAATTTATAACTGCTCAAAACAAAAAACAATATGTACATACAGTGGTCATACATTACAGTACAAAATGAAAAATGTTGGTATACTCATTATACCCGGTAATCTCTCGCTGGAGATACTAGAAGCCTAGTCTGCTCTGTCACATCTGTCTACTGCGACGGAATAAAAGCTATCGCTGAGACGATGTCTCTGTGGTGCACAACATTAACCAAATACATCTTTAAATCACAATTCATAAATCATACAAATAGTGGATACTTAAAACCATAGTAAATTTCAAGACAGTAATTGTCAACAAGAATTTAAACTCCATTTCTCAATATCACAATAAATTTCAATAAGTCAGATCATGGTTAAATTCAAAAGATAGTATATGTCAATAAGAGTTTAAATTCATTTCACAATCTCACAATACATATCAATAAATCACACACAGCTTAATCATGTTCCAAAGTTCAATTCGTCCCAAAAGCCGATGGCTAATGAGGTATTCAATTCGTCCCAAAAGTCAATGACTAATGAGGAATAACATAGCTAGCTAGCAAAAATATGAGTACTCATCCAATTCGTCCTCAACAGGCACACACCTCAACACTTCAGCCAGAGAGGGAATTCAATTCGTCCCACTAGACAAGCTAGCGAGGAATACAATCAATATACATGATAGCTGTGGTTTCAAACCATTTCAAATGCTTTTCAATCAATAAGTATCCATCAATATCATTCAACAATTTCTCACAATTTCAAACCATTTGCAGTACTTTTCAAGAGATAAATATCCATTCAAACACATTTCCACAATTTAAAACAATAATGTACAAATAGTCATAATTTATTTCAATTGAAAAATTCAAAAGAAATAGTTGTTGTGCACAAACCTCGATAATTGTCTCTGTCCGACTCGTGTTTTCTTCCCTTTCCCTGAGTCTTTACTAACTGAGAAACACAATTTGAAGTGTTTCAGTACTAAATTAAACTGTCTCTATCGATAATGTTTGACAAATAATTCACTGAAAGCTATTATTTGTTTAATCACCTAATATACCGACCCTCGATGCGTTCTAGGTAAATTAGGTTTTAGTGTCACTAATAAGTCATATTCGATAGTGTTTTAGGGTTGGTACACGTTACCAATTTCTTTTCCTTTTTTAGTGCATTTTATTGCAACTTGCTGGATTCTGGTACACTAGTTTGACCTAGCCAGAAGACCAGTTCCCTCGATTTTCGATTTTCGGTCAAAACTACAAACTTGTAGATCTATGTCTTATGGAATGCGGGGAAAAATTTTAGGTCAATCCGAGTTATGTAGACCAAGTTATGGTCATTTTACTATTGCTGGTCAAATGGCATCAAATTAGGTCATTTTAGGTCAAATTTGGTCAACTTTCGTTCGGCCAGTTTTTGGTCATTTCTGGGCTTTGATGTCTTCATGAGACTTGTAGGTATGGGCCTTAACTATTCATGGTTAAAATTTCAGGTCAATTGAACCTGTTTTGAGTGAGTTATGGCCTAAACACTAACTGCTGCCTAATTGGTCAATTTTCAGGTCTCAATTGTACTTAATCCGAATTAGTCATTTTTCATGCTACCTTGCAAGGAGAATTTTGGTATGCTTTCTCAATGAAAGTTGGCACATTTTGTGCCTAGTTTCACCTCCAATTGGTCTCATACCAATTGGAGTTACACATTTAAAGTTATAGGTTAAAATGTACACTGTCCTTAATTACCTTGCTTAAACATGTATCAATTACACATTTACCTTGCTACAATTCCACCTCTCAACCCCATTCTTTTTTGGTACATTACCAAAACCATATACCACTTCACTTTAAAGTCACTTTGGGCAGATTACAAACATCCTTAACACCCCAAATAAAACTCTAATTCATAAAGTCCAAATACAATCACAAATACACATAAACACTACTCATTATTTCATACAATTTCCACAACTAATTTATATACATATCCATCAATCCTCAATGTCATAATTCTGCCAATATCTTCATGAATTCATATATTCATCATGGAGGCTCAAGGCTGCCGAATTGTTCCACAATGCCAAAGTTTCACATGCTTTCTTCAACTCCAATTTCAAATGCATAATCACCATTACATATGGAAATAACTTACTAGGACATCAATTCACCCTATTCAACATTAATTCTCATCAAACATATGTAAGAATATTTCATTAAACATACAACTCCATGGCTGTCCAAAAATAGATATATCAAGAACTCCTCAAACTTGAAAATTTTCTTCACAAAGCACACACCCATAACATGTATATAAAGTTTAACAAAGCAATGTTCAAAAATACAAACTTACCTATGGTTGGGACTTGTTAAACCTTCACAAAACTTCTTAATGTTGGTATCAAACTCTTCCTTGTGATGTGGGGATAAAAATTAATTAAGACAAGTAAGGAAAATTTAGCTTGAAAATGGGTGGAGTGTGGCATGGAAGTGGGCGGCCATGGGAGGATTTTGGAGGTTCATTTCGGCAAGGTTGAGGGGATTTGGAGAAGATGAAGTGCAGTTGGTGAAATGGACTTACACCTGCCCCATTAGTGTTTAATTAAATCCCTAGTGGTCCACTCACCAAATTTAAATCATATAATATGTTAAATGTGTTATTTACACAATTTTCACTCCACTTTTGGCTATTTACATTAGGTACCACCAAATTAATTTTTCATTTTATTTTCTAAGTGTAATATTATTTATTTTTAATGGAAATTTAGGTCAAAAGACAATTCGGAATGTCAAATGACCATAATGCCCCTATTCGGGTTGCATTCCCGATTTTTCGGTAACACCGGTTTTGTCCGTTTTTTTTCGATTTCTCACATTTCCTTGTACTAATTATTTAATTTTTCTTTGATATTTCTAATGATATTTATACTTCAATTGATGTGTCTTTAAGTCCTAAAATATTTTCCGTGGTTCCCCATGATCCGGGGCTAGTCAACGGTCCACGCCGTGACTTCCCGGTGCGATCACCCATCACCAGGGTTCTCGGCTCGCTTAACTTGGTTACATTTCTTTGCTATTATTTTTCCTTTGTTTTTCTTGTGTTTTCTCTTCTTGTATTTCATTATTTTATGTCTCCTCACTCATAAAGTGTAGTTCTAGGCATCCTAGTCCATCCGATAACACTGCCACGGACAAAGATGCAATGCACCGAACATAGGAGTGTTACAATTCTCCCCCCTTAAATAAATTTCGTCTCGAAATTTTACCTGGCATTAGTCTCTGAACAGCTATGGGTGCTGTCTCCTCATATCCTCTTCACGTTCCCAAGTAGCTTTCTAGCCTGAATGATGGTTCCACATCACTTTAACCAGGTGTATCTGTTTGTTCCTCAGCTGCTTCACCTCATAAGCCAGAATTTTTATGGGTTCTTCCTCATATGAGAGGTCTGGATTTACCTCAATCTCTTCAACTGATAGTACATGAGATGGGTCAGATCTGTACCTCCTTAACATGGACACATGGAAGACACTATGTATCCTTGCTAGCATTGGAGGTAATGCCAACCGATATGCCAAAGGACCCACTCTTTCCAGAACCTCATATGGTCCGATGAAACGAGGACTCAGTTTCCCCTTTCGCCAAATCTCATAATCCTCTTCCAAGGAGAAACTTTGAGGAATACCTTATCACCCATCGCATATTCAATATCTCTTCTCTTTAGATCAACATAGGACTTCTCGATACCGATGCAAACCTTGAGTCTATCTCTAATCAACTGATCTTTTCCTCCTCTCAACAATTTCTGGCCCAATCATCTTCCTTTCACCTACTTCATCCCAACATAAGGGAGTTCTGCACTTCCTGCCATACAATGCTTCATATGGAGGCATCCCAATGCTTGATTGGTAGCTATTGTTATAAGCAAACTCAATCAAAGGCAAGTGTGTATCCCAACTACCTTCAAATTCAATCACACAAGCCCGTAGCATATCCTCCAATATCCGAATAACCCTCTCGGTCGCCATCCGTCTGCGGGTGGAATGTCAGGTCAAGTTCAATCTAGTTCCTAGGGCTCTCTCAAGACTACCCTAATCTAGAAGTGAACCTAGGATCTCTGTCGATACAATTGATACTGCACTCCATGCAATTTTACAATCTCATATATGTACAATCTGGCCAATCTTTCCAGGCTATAGTCCATCCGAACTGGCAAAAAGTGAGCAAACTTGGTCAATCTATCAACTATAACCCATACTGCATCATGACTACTCTGTGTCCTTGGAAGTCCTATAACAAAATCCATAGTTATTCGTTCCCATTTCCACTGCATCGACAAAGGATGTAACAAACCACCGAACTTGATGTTCTCGCCTTTACTTGCGACAAGTTAGGCATTTAGAAACAAATTCAGCTATATCTCTCTTCATGCCCATCCACCAAGAATGCTCTTCAAATTTCTCTGCATTTTAGTTCCACCAGGGTGCATAGCAAATGGAGACTCATGTGCTTCCTTTATAATAATCTATCTCAATTCAGCATCATTAGGAACTCACATTCTGCTCTGATGTAGCAATAAACCATCATCTCCCACAGAGAATTCAGGTTTCTTGCCCTGCTGGACTTCTTTCAGTAGCTTCTGATATTTTTCATCACTCTGAGCAGCCATTCTGATCTGATCAATCAACACTGGCTACATGCCATGCAACTACTGTCTGTCCCTCATCATCAATCTCTAAACTGGCATGTTGTGCTTTCAATTTGCATGCCATGGACAAAGGAGAAACTCTGAGATTTGCCATAGTCTTGCAACTTAAGGCGTCAGCCACCACATTTGCTTTCCCTGGCTGATAGTCTATTAAGCAATCATAATCTTTGATGAGTTTTAACCATCTCCTCTGCCTCAAATTTAATTCCTTCTGGGTGCCTAAGTACTTTAAGCTCTTGTGATCTATGTAAATGTAGCATTTCTCCCCATACAAATAGTGTCTCCAGATCTTTAGAGCAAAAACAATAGCTGCTAGCTCCAGATCATGTGTTGGGTAGTTCCTCTCATGCGGTTTTAGCTGGCGTGATGCATAAGCAATGACATTCCGATCTTGCATCAGTACACAGCCTAACCCATTGTGAGAAGCATCACTATAAACTGTGTATTCTTTATCCGGAGTAGATAAAGTGAGAACTGGAGCTTCAGTCAAACACCTCTTCAACTCATCAAAACTTTGCTGGCATTTATTAGTCCACTGAAATTTTACATCTTTCCGAAGCAATTTGGTCAGTGGAGAAGATAACATAGAAAACCCCTTCACAAACCGACGATAATATCCAATAAACCTAAAACCGTGAATTTCTCGTGATGTTCCTGGCGCTTCTAATTAAAGATAGCTTCTACCTCATCGAATCTACCTTGATCCTTCAAATGACACAACATGTCCCAAAAAGGAGATTTCTTTCACCAAAATTCACATTTCACAATTTGGCATATAGTTTTTCTCCCTTAAAGTCTGCAATACAATCCGCAGATGTCTGTCATGCTCCTCTGCATTCCTTGAATATATCAAAATGTCATCAATAAACACCACCACAAATTGATCAAGATATGGTCTGAAGATAGTGTTCATCAAATCCATAAAAGCAACTGGAGCATTTGTTAACCCGAATGGCATTACTAGAAACTCATAGTGGCCATACCGAAGTTCAAAGCGCTTTTGGAATACTCGCTCTTGCACCTTCAATCGATAATAACCGGATCACAAATCAATTTTGGAGAATACAAATGCACCCTTCAATCGATCAAACAGATCATCAATGCGAGGCAATGGATATCTGTTCTTTATTGTCACCTTATTCCACCGCTTCAGTCAATGCATGTTTGAGAGTACCATCCTTCTTCTTAACAAACAACACTGGTGCTCCCCAAGGTGACACACTAGGCGGATGAAGCCCTTTTCAAGTAGTTCTTGCAATTGTATCTTCAACTCCTTCAACTCTGCTGGTGCCATTCTGTATGGCGTTATGGAAATTGGTTCCACACCAGGCATAACATTAATTTCAAATCGCACTTCTCTTTCGGAGGTAATCCCGGCAATTCATCAGAAACACATCCGAAAGTCATGTCGTAGGGATGTCCTTCAATGCCGGACTCCCACTTGGGTGTCTACCACATGTGCCAAGTAGGCTTCACACCCCTTTCGATCATTTTTCGCTAGTGCACCAAAATGATGTTTGATGGCAACAATCGCTTTCCCCATGTATTACCACATCATCAGATCGAGGAAGGCCAAAAGTGATTGTCTTGACCCTAAATCAATCATGGCATGATGCCTAGCTAACCAATCCATGCCCAAGATGATATCATAATCTCAAGGGCATTTCAATGAAATCGACAGAAAGTGTGTCCTTGGATCACCAAAGGACAATCTCTATACATTCAATTAATCCTGACTTCCTGTCCTAACGGACTTGTTACTAGCACCTCAAAGTCCATTTTTGTACATGGAACAGCAATGCAATCAATAATGCTAGCACTCATATAAGAATGGGTAGAACCCGGATCAAATAACACAAACACATCTTGATTAAAAGTTGAGAAGGTACCAGCTACAACATTAGATGTCTCGGCCTCTTCCCTCTGTCTCATTGCATACATTCTGATTGGAGCATTGTCTTGCTCTGATTGTTTCATTGTACCTTGGCTACCTCTACCCCTGCCTCTACCTCTGCTGGGTGGTTGTGAACTTCTAGTGACAGGGCTCTGAACTAACCCTTCAGCAGTAGTAGGAGGTGGTCCAACTCTGCGACTACTGGTGCAGTCCTTGGCAAAGTGTCCGGTGCCTCCACAGTTATAACATGCTCCAATAGCCTTGTGGCATATCCCACCATGATTTCTTCCACAAGTTTCACATTGGCGGGAGGATAGGAACCTCTGTACTCTGTGACCAGGATAGGGAGGCTTCACGAATATCTTCCCCTACCGATTTCTTACCACCTCTGCTTTGTGTCCCCATAGTTCTTCCTCTTCAAGAGGACCACTGGAACTCGTTTCTCTGATTTTCCCTCTTTCTCTGTCTTCTCTGATTTCTTTTTCTCAGAGCAGCTTCAAACTCAATTCTTTCTAACTCTAGAGCTTGAGAAATAAGTTCAGAGAAATTAGTGTGTTTGAAGACGACTACTTGTAACTGACATCGGGCTTCAAGCCGCTTCAAACCTCTTGCATCTCTCCTGGTAGAAAGTAAACTTCTCTGCATAATGGCTCAAAGTGGAAAATTCTCTTTCATACTCACCACCGATCTGCTTCTGCTTTGCACTTAGGAATTCTTGTAGCTTCTGGTCTACATAAGCATCAGGGACATATTTCTATCTGAATTCCCTGAGAAAGTCATTCCATGTTAGCACTGCAGGTTCTACCAGACTGTGGGGAATGGTTTTCCACCAGTCATAAGCATCCCCCTGTAACAAAGATACAGAGTATTCGAATCTGAGCTCCTCTGTGCAATGCAGTTTCGAATACCCTATCCATCCTTTCTAACCATTGTTCGACTTTTAGAGGATCTATCGTCCCTTAAACTCAGAGCCCCATACTTCATCAATTTGTCATCGCCTAGTAGGAGATCTGCGGTTGTACCATCGTGTCTGATTGGGACTTGAGTAGGCCCATTACTAGCCATTTGTTGGAACATTGCATCATCTGACGAGCGGTAATCGAGCAGAACTGCAGGGTCGGTGTCTTCGAACCACCGACATTTTGTAGGCACAGGGCATCCTTGCACCTCAGCCTCAATAGATTGATCGACTGAATGATCACCCTCTTCCATAGTCAATGCGAGGATTTTAGATCTCCTGAACAAATAACACAAGGAGATTTCCTCCCGTTAGTGCATATTTATAATGTAATGTACTGTATGTATCAAACAATGATATT
Source organism: Hevea brasiliensis (assembly GCF_030052815.1). Taxonomy (NCBI): domain Eukaryota; kingdom Viridiplantae; phylum Streptophyta; class Magnoliopsida; order Malpighiales; family Euphorbiaceae; genus Hevea; species Hevea brasiliensis. Next base: position 59,085 of record NW_026614785.1, read on the forward strand.
GAGCAGTTGTACTATTAAGAAAGAATATTCAAATAACATGTGAAAACAGAATTTAAAAACTTTGCTCTAATACCACTAAAACATGTCACACCCTACCCTCTGAAGGCATAACATGATCCCGTAGTATATCTAATGAATTACCAACTCCGTCTCATCGATAACCCATTAAATACACTACAAGGGATTTTAAAAACTTTTCTTACTTCTTTTACAGTGGTGAGCACTATTTACAGGTATTAAAAACCTTTTTGAATTGTAGTGATAGAATTAACATATTTAAATTATTTAGAATTTCTGTAAAAATTTTGGCAGAGTGCCATCTGTATTTTTGATAAAACAGTTCTTCAGAAAACTTGTAAAAAGCACTTCAATAGATTTCCAATCTCACTCCAACATATTCTGAACATAAAATTTTTCTCAACTCAAATCCATAGTGATTTTTCAAAGACTGAGATAAAAGAAATATAATACAACTTTCACAAGCCAAAATAACTCATAATTATTTTACAACTTCAAGGTACAATTTGAATTTACAACTGCTCAAAACCAAAAACAATATGTACATACAGTGGTCATACATTACAGTACAAAATGCAAAATGTTGGTATACTCATTATACCCGGTAATCTCTCGCTGGAGGTACTAGCAGCCTAGTCTGCTGTCCTGTCTGTCTATCTACCTGCGACAGCAATAAAAAGCTATCGCTGAGATGATGTCTCAGTGGTGCACAACATTAACCAAATACATCTTTAAATCACAATTCATAAATCATACAAATAGTGGATACTTAAAACCATAGTAAATTTCAAGACAGTAATTGTCAACAAGAATTTAAACTCCATTTCTCAATATCACAATAAATTTCAATAAGTCAGATCATGGTTGAATTCAAAAGACAGTATATGTCAATAAGAGTTTAAATTCATTTCACAATCTCACAATACATATCAATAAATCACACACAGCTTAATCATGTTCCAAAGTTCAATTCATCCCAAAAGCCGATGGCTAATGAGGTATTCAATTTGTCCCAAAAGTCGATAACTAATGAGGAATAACATAGCTAGGTAGCAAAAATATGAGTACTCATCCAATTCGTCCTCAACAGTCACACACCTCAACACTTCAGCCAGAGAGGGAATTCAATTCGACCCACTAGACAAGCTAGTGAGGAATATAATCAATATACATGATAGTTGTGATTTCAAACCATTTCTAATGCTTTTCAATCAATAAGTATCCATCAATATCATTCAACAATTTCCCACAATTTCAAACCATTTACAGTACCTTTCAAGCGATAAATATCTATTCAAACACATTTCCACAATTTAAAACAATAATGTACAAATAGTCATAATTTATTTCAATTGAAAAATTCAAAAGAAATAGTTATTGTGCACAAACCTCTGATAATTGTCTCCTGGTCTGGACTCAGTGTTTCCTTCCTTTTCCCTGAGTCTTTACTAACCGAGAAACACAATTTGAAGTGTTTCAGTACTAAATTAAACTGTCTCTATCGATAATGTTTGACAAATAATTCACTGAAAGCTATTATTTGTTTAATCACCTAATATACCGACACTCGATGCGTTCTAGGTAAATTAGGTTTTAGTGTCACTAATATGTCACATTCGATAGTGTTTTAGGGTTGGTACACGTTACCAATTTCTTTTCCTTGTTTAGTGCATTTTATTGCAACTTGCTGGATTCCGGTATACTAGTTTGACCTAGCCGGAATACCTAGTTCCTTTGGTTTTCGGTTTTCAGTCAAAACTACAAACTTGTAGATCTATATCTTATGGAACGCAGGGAAAAATTTTAGATCAATCCGAGTTATGTAGGCCAAGTTATGGTCATTTTACTATTGCTGGTCAAATGGCATCAAATTAGGTCCTTTTAGGTCAAATTTGGTCAACTTTGGTTCGGCCAGTTTTTGGACCCGAACTTGTGCAAGCTGTTTGACTTGCTTATGGTCATTTCGGGGCTTTGATGTCTTCATGAGACTTTTAGGTATGGGTCTTAACTATTCATGGTTAAAATTTCAGGTCAATTGGACCTATTTTGAGTGAGTTATGGCCTAAACACTAACTGCTGCCTAATTGGTCAATTTTCAGGTCTTAATTGTACTTAATCCGAATTAGTCATTTTTCATGCTACCTTGCAAGCAGAATTTTGGTATGCTTTCTCAATGAAAGTTGGCACATTTTGTGCCTACTTTCACCTCCAATTGGTCTCATACCAATTGGAGTTACACATTTAAAGTTATAGGTTAAAATGTACACTGTCCTTAATTACCTTGCTTAAACATGTATCAATTACACATTTACCTTGCTACAATTCCACCTCTCAACCCCATTCTGTTTTGGTACATTACCAAAACCATATACCACTTCACTTTAAAGTCACTTTGGGCAGATTACAAACATCCTTAACACACCAAATAAAACTCTAATTCATAAAGTCTAAATACAACCACAAATACACATAAACACTACTCATTATTTTATACAATTTCCACAACTAATTTATATACATATCCATCAATCCTCAATGTCATAATTCTGCCAATATCTTCATGAATCCATACATTCATCATGGAGTCTCAAGGTTGCCGAATTGTTCCACAATGCCAAAGTTTCACATGCTTTCTTCAACTCCAATTTCAAATGCATAATCACCATTACATATGGAAATAACTTACTAGGACATCAATTCACCCTATTCAACATGAATTCTCATCAAACATATGTAAGAATATTTCATTAAACATACAACTCCATGGCTGTCCAAAAATGGATATATCAAGAATTCCTCAAACTTGAAAATTTTCTTCACAAAGCACACACCCATAACATGTATATAAAGTTTAACAAAGCAATGTTCAAAAATACAAACTTACCTATGGTTGGGACTTGTTAAACCTTCACAAAACTTCTTAATGTTGGTATCAAACTCTTCCTTGTGATGTGGGGATAAAAATTAATTAAGACAAGTAAGGAAAATTTAGCTTGAAAATGGGTGGAGTGTGGCATGGAAGTGGGCGGCCATGGGAGGATTTTGGAGGTTCATTTCGGCAAGGTTGAGGGGATTTGGAGAAGATGAAGTGCAGATGGTGAAATGGACTTACACCTGCCCCATTAGTGTTTAATTAAATCCCTAGTGGTCCACTCACCAAATTTAAATCATATAATATGTTAAATGTGTTATTTACACAATTTTCACTCCACTTTTGGCTATTTACATTAGGTACCACCAAATTAATTTTTCATTTTATTTTCTAAGTGTAATATTATTTATTTTTAATGGAAATTTAGGTCAAAAGACAATTCGGAATGTCAAATGACCATAATGCCCCTATTCGGGTTGCATTCCCGATTTTTCGGTAACACCGGTTTTGTCCGTTTATTTTCGATTTCTCACATTTCCTTGTACTAATTATTTAATTTTTCTTTGATATTTCTAATGATATTTATACTTCAATTGATGTGTCTTTAAGTCCTAAAAATATTTTCCGTGGTTCCTCAGATCGGGCTAGTCAACGGTCCACGCCGTGACTTCCCGGTGCGATCACCCATCACCAGGGTTCTCGGCTCGCTTAACTTGGTTACATTTCTTTGCTATTATTTTTCCTTTGTTTTTCTTGTGTTTTCTCTTCTTGTATTTCATTATTTTATGTCTCCTCACTCATAACAAAGTGTAGTTCTAGGCATCCTAGCTGTCCGGATAACATTGGCCACCGAAACAGTAGAACGCACTACCGAACATAGGGGTGTTACAGAAATCTCCTTGTGTTGGTTGTCCAGGGAGTAAAATTCTCTATGATTCAGTATGGAAGAAGGGAATCACACAGTAAAGCAATCAGTAGTAGGTGCGGGGAAGCCCAAAGACTCGGAATGCCGATGGATCTACCGCACCTATCCCACCCACGCAGTTTTCTGCTCAGTTCGCTCGGCAGATGGCTACACTATTTCAGCAAATGGCTGGCAATATACCAGTCCAAGCTCCTGTGCAAGAACCTCCAGTGCAACCACCATCCCCAGCCATACAATATGACAAGTTAATGAAGTATGGGGCTGTTAGTAGTATGCCCTAGAGCATATCATTTAGTATGTATCTTGTACATATTTTTATTAATAAAAGGCATTTCCACTTTTTCGTTTACATAATCTATTTATGTGTAATAGAAAAGGTCCATTGATATTTTGCTAGAAATATTATTCTTAAGTTGTTAAGAATATGAGTGACAATATTTCTAGCACAAAGTATCATAAATAGGTTCACAATTGAGGATACTTCATAATAAGGACATGACTTATCCAGAAAGATTGTATTCATGTTTGTTCCCAAGTTATTTATATGAGATATAAATAAGATGGAATGGTGAGTCTCATGCCATATAACAAACATGATAGGCATTTATAAATGATAAGTAGGCCGAACCAGTGACACTTATGACAAGCACATGGATTTTACTCTTGTCAATGTTTTGTCATAAATCATATCGAGGCATATAATCTTTAGACACGAGATAGCACTTATCTTGTATATAGGTAGTTTGAGTTTGATTCTGCTTTTATTCTTGTACTGTGTATGGGTATATGGGAATGTGTTTGATGTTACTAGTTTTATTTGGAGGTTGGTTTTGTTCAATTTGTAATCTGTTCCTATACTTAAATAGAGATAAAATCCTATGTTCATTTAATTGTTCTTGAGGTTTCAAGTTCTGCCAGATGATAGATTTATTCAGAAAAGAGTTTCTGATGAGAAAATCTTTTTAATCAAGAACTAAAATTAAAAGAGAACATAATATTCATAGCAAATGGAGTTTGACATAAACCATGACTCCAGCTTGAGTTGGGATTTTGTAACAGAGAGATTCTAGTGCATGGTAACATATGATTATAGGTTCATTTAAGGTAAACCTTATTACTAATTGGGTGGCCATGGCATGCTATGCTAGGTGTTAACCATGGTCTATGAGATTCATAAAATGATTTAGAGAAATCATTTATGGTAAGAAAGAGTTCTGATGATATTAAGAGTTGATATCATGTCTCATTGCCAATTAGTGATGAGCCTAGTAAGTCACACACATACACAAGTTATCACCTATTTAAATATGATTTAATTAATTAATTAAAGAGTTTAATTGATTAATTAAATAGGTTTGGTTTGCAATTAAATTGCAAAGTCCCTAGCATGACTTGAAACCAAATCTAGATTATTGGATGTATAGTATAAGTTAAATTTATATTTAAAGTGTTTAAATATGAATTTAATTAATGAGAAATTAATTAATAGAGATTAATTAATTAATTTATATTTGATATAAATTGATTAAAAGAAGAAAAATAATTATTTTGGGTTAAGAACTCAAAATTAAGACACAGGGGCATTTTGGTCATTTCACAGTGTGACACGTGGCATCATGAGATGGTGACATATGGGATTACACATAAGCTTGCCAAATGTTTTTTAATCATGTAAGATGATTAAAATCAAGATTAAATATAGGTTTGACACTTGGCACAATGTGATTGGGTCACTTAAACCTAGAGCTAATCAAAGGGTGACATGTGGCAAGGGTTTAATGTGTTAACCTAGCTATTTAAGTGTTGTTATGAAAAGAAAAAGCAACCAACAGCCACTCATCTCCTTTGTCACACCACCTTGAGGTTTTTCATCTATTCTTCTACATCTCTTATCAATTCAAAGAGATTAGCCATCAATCTCTTGAATTAAGAACACTAGAAATTGTTTCTAGTGTCCTGTTTACATCTCTAATCTCTTAAAAAGCAGAACTTGAATTTCTAATTAATGGAAAAAGCTTTAGAAGCTGTTCAAGGGCTGCCATAGGTGTTCGTGGTGTGGATAAGCTAGAGGGACAATATTTGGTGTCCTAAAGACGAATCTCAAAGGCGCAGACATGCTGCAGTGCATCAAGAGGTTAGTGTAATCGTTCTTGATTTAATCTAGGGTTCTAAAATTATGGAGGTAGGTGTTGATCAAGATGGTATCTGTTTCTCTTAGTACATAGAGAGAAAATCCTATGTTCATTTAATTGTTCTTGATGTTTCAAGTTTCTGGCCAGGACAGATAGATTTATTCAGAAAAGAGTTTCTGATGCGAAAATCTTTTTAATCAAGAACTGGAATTAAAAGAGAACATAATATTCATAGCAAATTGAGTTTGACATAAACCATGACTCCAGCTTGAGTTAGGATTTTGTAACAGAGAGATTCTAGTACATGGTAACATATGATTATAGGTTCATTTAAGGTAAACCTTATTACTAATTGGGTGGCCATGGCATGCTATGCTAGGCGTTAACCATGGTCTATGAGGTTCATAAAATGATTTAGAGAAATCATTTATGGTAAGAAAGAGTTCTGATGATATTAAGAGTTGATATCATGTCTCATTGCCAATTAGTGATGAGCCTAGTAAGTCACACACATACACAAGTTATTACCTATTTAAATATGATTTAATTAATTAATTAAAGAGTTTAATTGATTAATTAAATAGGTTTGGTTTGCAATTAAATTGCAAAGTCCCTAGCATGACTTGAAACCAAATCTAGATTATTGGATGTATAGTATAAGTTAAATTTATATTTAAAGTGTTTAAATATGAATTTAATTAATGAGAAATTAATTAATAGAGATTAATTAATTAATTTATATTTGATATAAATTGATTAGAAGAAGAAAAATAATTATTTTGGGTTAAGAACTCAAAATTAAGACACAGGGGCATTTTGGTCATTTCATAGTGTGACACGTGGCATCATGAGATGGTGACATATGGGATTACACATAAGCTTGCCAAATGTTTTTTTTTAATCATGTATGATGATTAAAATCAAGATTAAATATAGGTTTGACACTTGGCACAATGTGATTGGGTCAATTAAACCTAGAGCTAATCAAAGGGTGACATGTGGCAAGGGTTTAATGTGTTAACCTAGCTATTTAAGTGTTGTCATGAAAAGAAAAAGCAACCAACAGCCACTCCTCTCCTTTCTCACACCACTTTGAGGTTTTTCATCTATTCTTCTACATCTCTTATCAATTCAAAGAGATTAGCCATCAATCTCTTGAATTAAGAACACTAGAAATTGTTTCTAGTGTCCTGTTTACATCTCTAATCTCTTAAAAAGCAGAACTTGAATTGCTAATTAATGGAAAAAGCTTTAGAAGCTGTTCAAGGGCTGCCATAGGTGTTCGTGGTGTGGATAAGCCGAGGGACAATATTTGGTGTCCTAAAGACGAATCTCAAAGGCGCAGAGACATGCTGCAGTGTATCAAGAGGTTAGTGTAATCGTTCTTGATTTAATCTAGGGTTCTAAAATTATGGAGGTAGCTGTTGATCAAGATGGAATCTGTTTCTCTTAGTACATAGAGAGAAAATCCTATGTTCATTTAATTGTTCTTGATGTTTCAAGTTCCTGGCCAGGACAGATAGATTTATTCAGAAAAGAGTTTCTGATGAGAAAATCTTTTTAATCAAGAACTGGAATTAAAAGAGAACATAATATTCATAGCAAATGGAGTTTGACATAAACTATGACTCATTTGAGTTGGGATTTTGTAATGTAGAGATTCTAGTACATGGTAACATATGATTATAGGTTCATTTAAGGTAAACCTTATTACTAATTGGGTGGCCATGGCATGCTATGCTAGGCGTTAGCCATGGTCTATGAGGTTCATAAAATGATTTAGAGAAATCATTTATGGTAAGAAAGAGTTCTGATGATATTAAGAGTTGATATCATGTCTCATTGCCAATTAGTGATGAGCCTAGTAAGTCACACACATACACAAGTTATCACCTATTTAAATATGATTTAATTAATTAATTAAAGAGTTTAATTGATTAATTAAATAGGTTTGGTTTGCAATTAAATTGCAAAGTCCCTAGCATGACTTGAAACCAAATCTAGATTATTGGATGTATAGTATAAGTTAAATTTATATTTAAAGTGTTTAAATATGAATTTAATTAATGAGAAATTAATTAATAGAGATTAATTAATTAATTTATATTTGATATAAATTGATTAGAAGAAGAAAAATAATTATTTTGGGTTAAGAACTCAAAATTAAGACACAGGGGCATTTTGGTCATTTCACAGTGTGACACGTGGCATCATGAGATGGTGACATATGGGATTACACATAAGCTTGCCAAATGTTTTTTTAATCATGTAAGATGATTAAAATCAAGATTAAATATAGGTTTGACACTTGGCACAATGTGATTGGGTCACTTAAACCTAGAGCTAATCAAAGGGTGACATGTGGCAAGGGTTTAATGTGTTAACCTAGCTATTTAAGTGTTGTCATGAAAAGAAAAAGCAACCAACAGCCACTCCTCTCCTTTCTCACACCACTTTGAGGTTTTTCATCTATTCTTCTACATCTCTTATCAATTCAAAGAGATTAGCCATCAATCTCTTGAATTAAGAACACTAGAAATTGTTTCTAGTGTCCTGTTTACATCTCTAATCTCTTAAAAAGCAGAACTTGAATTGCTAATTAATGGAAAAAGCTTTAGAAGCTGTTCAAGGGCTGCCATAGGTGTTCGTGGTGTGGATAAGCCAGAGGGACAATATTTGGTGTCCTAAAGACGAATCTCAAAGGCGCAGACATGCTGCAGTGTATCAAGAGGTTAGTGTAATCGTTCTTGATTTAATCTAGGGTTCTAAAATTATGGAGGTAGCTGTTGATCAAGATGGAATCTGTTTCTCTTAGTACATAGAGAGAAAATCCTATGTTCATTTAATTGTTCTTGATGTTTCAAGTTCCTGGCCAGGACAGATAGATTTATTCAGAAAAGAGTTTCTGATGAGAAAATCTTTTTAATCAAGAACTGGAATTAAAAGAGAACATAATATTCATAGCAAATGGAGTTTGACATAAACTATGACTCCAGCTTGAGTTGGGATTTTGTAACAGAGAGATTCTAGTACATGGTAACATATGATTATAGGTTCATTTAAGGTAAACCTTATTACTAATTGGGTGGCCATGGCATGCTATGCTAGGCGTTAGCCATGGTCTATGAGGTTCATAAAATGATTTAGAGAAATCATTTATGGTAAGAAAGAGTTCTGATGATATTAAGAGTTGATATCATGTCTCATTGCCAATTAGTGATGAGCCTAGTAAGTCACACACATACACAAGTTATTACCTATTTAAATATGATTTAATTAATTAATTAAAGAGTTTAATTGATTAATTAAATAGGTTTGGTTTGCAATTAAATTGCAAAGTCCCTAGCATGACTTGAAACCAAATCTATATTTATTGGATGTATAGTATAAGTTAAATTTATATTTAAAGTGTTTATATATGAATTTAATTAATGAGAAATTAATTAATAGAGATTAATTAATTAATTTATATTTGATATAAATTGATTAGAAGAAGAAAAAATAATTATTTTGGGTTAAGAACTCAAAATTAAGACACAGGGGCATTTTGGTCATTTCATAGTGTGATACGTGGCATCATGAGATGGTGACATATGGGATTACACATAAGCTTGCCAAATGTTTTTTTTAATCATGTAAGATGATTAAAATCAAGATTAAATATAGGTTTGACACTTGGCACAATGTGATTGGGTCAATTAAACCTAGAGCTATTCAAAGGGTGACATGTGGCAAGGGTTTAATGTGTTAACCTAGCTATTTAAGTGTTGTTATGAAAAGAAAAAGCAACCAACAGCCACTCCTCTCCTTTGTCACACCACTTTGAGGTTTTTCATCTATTCTTCTACATCTCTTATCAATTCAAAGAGATTAGCCATCAATCTCTTGAATTAAGAACACTAGAAATTGTTTCTAGTGTCCTGTTTACATCTCTAATCTCTTAAAAAGCAGAACTTGAATTTCTAATTAATGGAAACAGCTTTAGAAGCTGTTCAAGGGCTGCCATAGGTGTTCGTGGTGTGGATAAGCCAGAGGGACAATATTTGGTGTCCTAAAGACGAATCTCAAAGGCGCAGACATGCTGCAGTGCATCAAGAGGTTAGTGTAATCGTTCTTGATTTAATCTAGGGTTCTAAAATTATGGAGGTAGGTGTTGATCAAGATGGAATCTGTTTCTCTTAGTACATAGAGAGAAAATCCTATGTTCATTTAATTGTTCTTGATGTTTCAAGTTCCTGGCCAGGACAGATAGATTTATTCAGAAAAGAGTTTCTGATGAGAAAATCTTTTTAATCAAGAACTGGAATTAAAAGAGAACATAATATTCATAGCAAATGGAGTTTGACATAAACCATGACTCCAACTTGAGTTGGGATTTTGTAGCAGAGAGATTCTAGTACATGGTAACATATGATTATAGGTTCATTTAAGGTAAACCTTATTACTAATTGGGTGGCCATGGCATGCTATGCTAGGCGTTAACCATGGTCTATGAGGTTCATAAAATGATTTAGAGAAATCATTTATGGTAAGAAAGAGTTCTGATGATATTAAGAGTTGATATCATGTCTCATTGCCAATTAGTGATGAGCCTAGTAAGTCACACACATACATAAGTTATTACCTATTTAAATATGATTTAATTAATTAATTAAAGAGTTTAATTGATTAATTAAATAGGTTTGGTTTGCAATTAAATTGCAAAGTCCCTAGCATGACTTGAAACCAAATCTAGATTATTGGATGTATAGTATAAGTTAAATTTATATTTAAAGTGTTTAAATATGAATTTAATTAATGAGAAATTAATTAATAGAGATTAATTAATTAATTTATATTTGATATAAATTGATTAGAAGAAGAAAAAATAATTATTTTGGGTTAAGAACTCAAAATTAAGACACAGGGGCATTTTGGTCATTTCATAGTGTGACACGTGGCATCATGAGATGGTGACATATGGGATTACACATAAGCTTGTCAAATGTTTTTTTTAATAATGTAAGATGATTAAAATCAAGATTAAATATAGGTTTGACACTTTGCACAATGTGATTGGGTCACTTAAACCTAGAGCTAATCAAAGGGTGACATGTGACAAGGGTTTAATGTGTTAACCTAGCTATTTAAGTGTTGTTATGAAAAGAAAAAGAAACCAACAGCCACTCCTCTCCTTTGTCACACCACTTTGAGGTTTTTCATCTATTCTTCTTCATCTCTCATCAATTCAAAGAGATTAGCCATCAATCTCTTGAATTAAGAACACTAGAAATTGTTTCTAGTGTCCTGTTTACATCTCTAATCTCTTAAAAAGCAGAACTTGAATTTATAATTAATAGAAAAAGCTTTAGAAGCTGTTCAAGGGCTGCCATAGGTGTTCGTGGTGTGGACAAGCTAGAGGGACAATATCTGGTGTCCTGAAGACGAATCTCAAAGGCGCAAACATGTTGCAGTGCATCAAGAGGTTAGTGTAATCGTTCTTGATTTAATCTAGGGTTCTAAAATTATGGAGGTAGGTGTTGATCAAGATGGAATCTGTTTCTCTTAGTACATAGAGAGAAAATCCTATGTTCATTTAATTGTTCTTGATGTCTCAAGTTCCTGGCCAGGACAGATAGATTTATTCAGAAAAGAGTTTCTGATGAGAAAATCTTTTTAATCAAGAACTGGAATTAAAAGAGAACATAATATTCATAGCAAATGGAGTTTGACATAAACCATGACTCCAGCTTGAGTTGGGATTTTGTAACAGAGAGATTCTAATGCATGGTAACATATGATTATAGGTTCATTTAAGGTAAGCCTTATTACTAATTGGGTGGCCATGGCATGCTATGCTAGGCGTTAACCATGGTCTATGAGGTTCATAAAATGATTTAGAGAAATCATTTATGGTAAGAAAGAGTTCTGATGATATTAAGAGTTGATATCATGTCTCATTGCCAATTAGTGATGAGCCTAGTAAGTCACACACATACACAAGTTATTACCTATTTAAATATGATTTAATTAATTAATTAAAGCGTTTAATTGATTAATTAAATAGGTTTGGTTTGCAATTAAATTGCAAAGTCCCTAGCATGACTTGAAACCAAATCTAGATTATTGGATGTATAGTATAAGTTAAATTTATATTTAAAGTGTTTAAATATAAATTTAATTAATGAGAAATTAATTAATAGAGATTAATTAATTAATTTATATTTGATATAAATTGATTAGAAGAAGAAAAAATAATTATTTTGGGTTAAGAACGCAAAATTAAGACACAGGGGCATTTTGGTCATTTCATAGTGTGATACGTGGCATCATGAGATGGTGACGTATGGGATTACACATAAGCTTGTCAAATGTTTTTTTTTAATAATGTAAGATGATTAAAATCAAGATTAAATATAGGTTTGACACTTGGCACAATGTGATTGGGTCACTTAAACCTAGAGCTAATCAAAGGGTGACATGTGGCATGGGTTTAATGTGTTAACCTAGCTATTTAAGTGTTGTTATGAAAAGAAAAAGCAACCAATAGCCACTCCTCTCCTTTGTCACACCACTTTGAGGTTTTTCATCTATTCTTCTTCATCTCTCATCAATTCAAAGAGATTAGCCATCAATCTTTTGAATTAAGAACACTAGAAATTATTTCTAGTGTCCTGTTTACATCTCTAATCTCTTAAAAAGCAGAACTTGAATTTATAATTAATAGAAAAAGCTTTAGAAGCTGTTCAAGGGCTGCCATAGGTGTTCGTGGTGTGGACAAGCTAGAGGGACAATATCTGGTGTCCTGAAGACGAATCTCAAAGGCGCAAACATGCTGCAGTGCATCAAGAGGTTAGTGTAATCGTTCTTGATTTAATCTAGGGTTCTAAAATTATGGAGGTAGGTGTTAATCAAGATGGAATATGTTTCTCTTAGTACATAGAGAGAAAATCCTCTGTTCATTTAATTGTTCTTGATGTTTCAAGTTCCTGGCCAGGACAGATAGATTTATTCAGAAAAGAGTTTCTGATGAGAAAATCTTTTTAATCAAGAACTGGAATTAAAAGAGAACATAATATTCATAGCAAATGGAGTTCGACATAAACCATGACTCCAGCTTGAGTTGGGATTTTGTAACAGAAAGATTCTAGTGCATGGTAACATATGATTATAGGTTCATTTAAGGTAAGCCTTATTACTAATTGGGTGGCCATGGCATGCTATGCTAGGCGTTAACCATGGTCTATGAGGTTCATAAAATGATTTAGAGAAATCATTTATGGTAAGAAAGAATTCTGATTATATTAAGAGTTGATATCATGTCTCATTGCCAATTAGTGATGAGCCTAGTAAGTCACACACATACACAAGTTATTACCTATTTAAATATGATTTAATTAATTAATTAAAGAGTTTAATTGATTAATTAAATAGGTTTGGTTTGCAATTAAATTGCAAAGTCCCTAGCATGACTTGAAACCAAATCTAGATTATTGGATGTATAGTATAAGTTAAATTTATATTTAAAGTGTTTAAATATGAATTTAATTAATGAGAAATTAATTAATAGAGATTAATTAATTAATTTATATTTGATATAAATTGATTAGAAGAAGAAAAAATAATTATTTTATGTTAAGAACTCAAAATTAAGACACAGGGGCATTTTGGTCATTTCATAGTGTGATACGTGGCATCATGAGATGGTGACATATGGGATTACACATAAGCTTGTCAAATATTTTTTTTAATAATGTAAGATGATTAAAATCAAGATTAAATATAGGTTTAACACTTGGCACAATGTGATTGGGTCACTTAAACCTAGAGCTAATCAAAGGGTGACATGTGGCAAGGGTTTAATGTGTTAACCTAGCTATTTAAGTGTTGTTATGAAAAGAAAAAGGAACCAACAGCCACTCCTCTCCTTTGTCACACCACTTTGAGGTTTTTCATCTATTCTTCTTCATCTCTCATCAATTCAAAGAGATTAGCCATCAATCTCTTGAATTAAGAACACTAGAAAATGTTTCTAGTGTCCTGTTTACATCTCTAATCTCTTAAAAAGCAGAACTTGAATTTATAATTAATAGAAAAAGCTTTAGAAGCTGTTCAAGGGCTGCCATAGGTGTTCGTGGTGTGGACAAGCTAGAGGGACAATATCTGGTGTCCTGAAGACGAATCTCAAAGGCGCAAACATGCTGCAGTGCATCAAGAGGTTAGTGTAATCGTTCTTGATTTAATCTAGGGTTCTAAAATTATGGAGGTAGGTGTTGATCAAGATGGAATCTGTTCCTCTAAGTAAATAGAGATAAAATCCTATGTTCATTTAATTGTTCTTGATGTTTTAAGTTCCTGGCCAGGACAGGTAGATTTATTCAGATAAGAGTTTCTGATGAGAAAATCTTTTTAATCAAGAACTGGAATTAAAAGAGAACATGATATTCATAGCAAATGGAGTTTGACATAAACCATGACTCCAGCTTGAGTTGGGATTTTGTAACAGAGAGATTCTAGTGCATGGTAACATATGATTATAGGTTCATTTAAGGTAAACCTTATTACTAATTGGGTGGCCATGGCATGCTATGCTAGGTGTTAACCATGGTCTATGAGGTTCATAAAATGATTTAGAGAAATCATTTATGGTAAGAAAGAGTTCTGATGATATTAAGAGTTGATATCATGTCTCATTGCCAATTAGTGATGAGCCTAGTAAGTCACACACATACACAAGTTATCACCTATTTAAATATGATTTAATTAATTAATTAAAGAGTTTAATTGATTAATTAAATAGGTTTGGTTTGCAATTAAATTGCAAAGTCCCTAGCATGACTTGAAACCAAATCTAGATTATCGGATGTATAGTATAAGTTAAATTTATATTTAAAGTGTTTAAATATCAATTTAATTAATGAGAAATTAATTAATAGAGATTAATTAATTAATTTATATTTGATATAAATTGATTAGAAGAAGAAAAAATAATTATTTTGGGTTAAGAACTCAAAATTAAGACACAGGAGCATTTTGGTCATTTCATAGTGTGACACGTGGCATCATGAGATGGTGACATATGGGATTACACATAAGCTTACCAAATGTTTTTTTTAATAGTGTAAGATGATTAAAATCAAGATTAAATATGGGTTTGACACTTGGCACAATGTGATTGGGTCACTTAAACCTAGAGCTAATCAAAG
Organism: Hevea brasiliensis; assembly: GCF_030052815.1. Classification (NCBI taxonomy): domain Eukaryota; kingdom Viridiplantae; phylum Streptophyta; class Magnoliopsida; order Malpighiales; family Euphorbiaceae; genus Hevea; species Hevea brasiliensis. The sequence continues at coordinate 74,217 of NW_026614785.1, forward strand.
GGTGACATGTGGCAAGGGTTTAATGTGTTAACCTAGCTATTTAAGTGTTGTTATGAAAAGAAAAAGCAACCAATAGCCACTACTCTCCTTTGTCACACCACTTTGAGGTTTTTCATCCATTCTTCTTCATCTCTCATCAATTCAAAGAGATTAGCCATCAATCTCTTGAATTAAGAACACTAGAAATTGTTTCTAGTGTTCTGTTTACATCTCTAATCTCTTAAAAAGCAGAACTTGAATTTCTAATTAATAGAAAAAGATTTATAAGCTGTTCAAGGGCTGCCATAGGTGTTCGTGGTGTGGACAAGCTAGAGGGACAATATCTGGTGTCCTGAAGACGAATCTCAAAGGCGCAGACATGCTGCAGTGCATCAAGAGGTTAGTGTAATCGTTCTTGATTTAATCTAGGGTTCTAAAATTAATCTGATTAATTTTAAAATCTTAAATGGCAAATATAGATCCAAAAACATATTAAAAGAGTTTTAATAAGTTGTTTATCATTGAAATCAAATAGATAAAAACAAATCTTGCATGATGCATGTGACCCTATGTGAAAATTTTTGAATTCAATGGTATAAACTTGTGTTTTTCACGCTTCCGTTCCTTCAATTGATATCAGAGCCACTATATTTGCCATTTAGATTGTTGTTTATATGATTTAATTGTGTGATTTGATCATGATATGATTGATTCATTGCTGGTTGGATCAAGAGGTGTGGCGGCATGCTTGATGAACTCCAACATGGTGCGCATGGCTTGGGAAGATCATGGTGCGCATGGTTGTTATTAAATTCTGCAATTGTTGCATGATGAAAGGTTCATCATATGACTAATTAAAATGTTTAATTAGGATTTTTAATCACACAATTAAATTATGATTCAAATCAGAATTTTAAAAATTGTTTGAATGTGATTTAAATCTGAATTTTAAAAGTTGTTTGAATGTGATTCAAATCTGAATTTTTAAAGTTGTTTGAATCATATTTAAATCTGATTTTTTAAAATTGATTGAATAAAATTCAAATATGATTTTTTAAAAATGTTTGAATGTGATTCAAATATGAATTTTTAAAGTTGTTTGAATGTGATTCAAATCTGAATTTTTAAATTTGTTTGAAAGAGAATCAAATCTGAATTTTTAAATTTATTTGAATCATATTGAAATCTGGACTTTTAAGTTGAATATGAGATATTCAATTTAATTTAAGTATGTATGTTTTATTTAATTGTTAAATAGTGATATGCATGATGGATAATCATGGACTATAAAAGACCAATGTGATTGGATTTATTTCTTTTATGTTTCTTTGGGATTGTAAATTAATTAATTTATTTTAATTTATTTTGGGCATGTATTATTAAGTTTGTAATAATTTTTGGGTTGTAATTTCATTTATTTAAGTTCTTGTAAATTCGCCTTGGTATGCCAAGGATTACTATGTAATATTGGATTGCAAGAAGTTCAAGGAGGTCAAGAGCATTGGTGGGACCAGTGGGAGGAATTCAAGATCAAGTGTTGATTATGTACTCCTTCAGCAACTCTTGTAAAATGAATGAATGAATGAATTAAATGCACCTAGGAATGCCCTGATTCAATTCTTGGTGGCTCAGAATTGAATCCCTTAGAAAGTCCATGATCATACCATATTTATTGCTTATCCATGAATGCATGAGATGTATGGGAATATATGCTATTATATGATATACGCATGCTAATTGGATAATGTGCAAAGTGAGACCTTAATAGTAATTAGAATGACCATAAAATCTTCCAAACAAATGATTAAGTTGGAAATGCTATAATTAAAGTAATTATAACATAGGCCCTCCATTGGGGTAATTATTTTAAGAAATTTTAAATAGTTGCATGAGATGCAATTAATTTAAGAGATTTTCTTAAGAATAATTGTTAAGCATGAGATGTTATAAATATGTAAATGGTTTAGTGGCCAATATTGGATGTACTTGAGGGCATTAAAATTATTTGCATAATTACTAGCTCAATGGGATCAACTTAACTAATGCAAGATAAGTCAATAATGGATGTACCTGAGATTTTGAGCATTAGGGGCTAGGTAAAGGATTAAACCTTACATGAGATGTGATAGGCAAGGAGTTGCTCACTTATAGTTTATTGTAATTCCAATAATGGATGTACCTGAGGATGATCAATAGAATTATAAGAATTCAATCACCCACTAGAAATCTATCCAACTAGGATTTCCGCTTACTTTGGAAGTGTAGGATTCGCTAAGTTAGTGGGAGGACCAATTTGATTAAAAGACCATAATCATTTTGGTTAATTACATGATATATTTACTAATTAATCTGGTTATTTTCTGCAGTTAATTTTCTGATAAAAATGAGCACAAAACAACCACCACCATCCAATATCCTTGCAAGCATACTTGATCACAATAGGTTGACAGGACCTAATCTGTCTGATTGGCTAAGAAATTTGAAACTTGTCCTGAACCTTGAACATATAGGATATGTTCTAGATTCAAATGTTCCTGGTCCCTTACCTCCAGAGGCCACACAAGAGGAACATGAAACTTTGGACAAGTGGAAGGAGCATGATATGAGAGCTAAGTGTTACATGCTTGCTTCCATGAGTAATGAGTTACAGAAGCAAATGAGAACATGCAGAGTGCGAGTGAGATCCCCCTTCACCTACAAGAGTTGTATGGTGAGCATAGCAGGAATGCTAGGTATGAGATATCTAGACAGCTATTCCGTATGAGGATGTCTGAGGGACAGAATGTTGGGAATCATGTCCACAAGATGATTCGGTTGATTGAGCAGTTGGAACATCTTGACTTCAACATGGATTTCCAACTACAGACGGATTTGATCCTTCAGTCCCTTCCTAAGTCTTTTGGGAATTTTGTGACAAATTTTCATATGACTCAACAGGAATGCACCTTAGCTAGTTTACTCAACATGCTGGTTATTGCCCAAAAGAATATGCCAGGCAATAAAGGAAAAGAGGTAGCTTTGGTTGCATCTTATTCTGCTGAAAAGTCCAACAAGAAGAAGGGCAATAAGAAAAAGAAACCTCAGATTCCTGGTCCTTCCAAGAAAATAGCTAAACAGAAAAGGAAGACTAAAGCTGATGGAGGCAAAGGAAAGTGTTTCCACTGCCAAAAGAATGGGCACTGGAAAAGGAATTGCCCAGAGTATCTTGCTTCTCTGAAGGACAAGAAGGATACACCTTCGGAAGGTATGTCCATATCTTGTTATTTAGATTCTAATGATACTCATAGTTCATCTACAGCCTGGGTTTTAGATACTAGTGCCAGTTATCACATTTCTAATGATATGCAGGAACAAGTAAACAGTAGCAGCTTGCGTTCTCAAGATATTAGAGTCTGGATTGGCAATGGCTCAACTGTTGAAGCTTTAGCCATAGGATCTAAATCTTTTTACATGTTTGGACATGTTTTGTGTTTGGATAATATTTTATATGTACCTGATGCTTTTAAGAACATCATTTCTATATCTAGTTTGACTAGAAATGGCTATGAATTTCAGTTCACAGATGATGTTTGCAATATTTATTTTGGAAATAAATATGTTGGTTCAGGTTATATGAATGATGGTCTTTATTATTTGGATAATAATGACAAACACAAATTGAATGAAAGTGATCTAAAAGAATGCAATGCCATGGTGAAAACCAACTCAAGTTCAAAATATATTTGGCACTTAAGGTTATGTCATGTTGCAGTAAGATAGGATTGCAAAATCGAGAGAATGGGGATTCTATCCTCATTGGGCTCGAGCCTACTCCAACTTGTGAATCTTGCCTTGTGGCAAATGACTAGATCACCCTTTGTTGGACAAGGGCTAAGAGTGAAAATATTTTGGAGCTAATACATAGTGATGTATGTGGTACATTTAAAGAAATGGCTAGAGGGGTTTTCATTATTTTATTACCTTTACTGATGATAAATCAAGGTTTGGGTATTTGTATTTGATGAAATACAAACATGAATCTTTTAAAAAGTTCAAAGAATTTAAATCAGAAGTAGAAAATCAAATAGGAAAGAGTATTAAAGCTCTTCGATCAGATCGTGGAGGTGAATATTTGAGTACTGAAGTTGATGAATACTTGAGAGAGCATGGCATTGTTTCACCTAACTCCTCTAGGAACGCCACAAATGAATGGTGTATCTGAAAGGAGAAATCGTACCCTATTGGATATGGTACGTAGTATGATGAGCTATACTGATATGCTAATCTTCTTTTGGGGATTTGCATTAGAATCAGCTTTGTATATTCTAAATAGGATTCCATCAAAATCAGTTTCTTCCACACCTTATGAGATATGGCATGGAAGAAAACCAAATCTTAAGCATGTTAAGATTTGGGGTTGTCCAGCTTATATCAAAAAGCTAAACACTGATAAATTGGAGACCAGATCAGAAAAAGGTCGATTTGTTGGATATCCAAAAGATAGTTTTAGATATTATTTTTATTTGCCTACTTTACAAAAGGTTGTGATAAGTAGAGATGCCACATTTCTTGAACAACAGTTTGTTCAAGAAGGAGGCAAAGGAAGGCAAATAGAGTTAGAATTGGAGAATTCTGACCAACCAATAGATCAGATGGATATAGATCCATCTAGTCAACCTATACCCGTTGATGAAACATCTATAGCTGTTCCTCGTAGAACAACTAGGGTATCTCACCCACCAGTGAGATATGGTTTTCTTCATGAAAAGAACAAGAGTTGTCTACTCATGAAGAAGTAGATCATGGACATGATCCACTTACCTATGAAGAAGCTATATTAGATTTAGACTCTTCAAAATGGATTGATGCTATGAAATCCGAAATTGATTCCATGTATAAGAATCAAGTTTGGGATCTTGTTGACCCACCTGAAGGTATTGTACCTATAGGGAACAAATGGGTTTTCAAGAAGAAAATTGCTTCTGATAGAAAGGTAGAGACCTATAAGGCAAGGCTAGTAGCAAAAGGGTTTCGCCAAAGGCAAGGAATCGACTATGAGGAGACTTTATCGCCTGTTGTCATGCTTAAATCAATTAGGATTTTATTAGTAATAGCTGCATACTATGATTATGAGATTTGGCAGATGGATGTCAAAATAGCTTTTCTCAATGGATACATTGAAGAAAACATTTTCATGGAATAACCTAGGGGTTTTGAATCCCAAGATGGTTCCAAGGTATGCAAGCTAAAGCGATCCATTTATGGGTTGAAACAAGCTTTGAGGAGTTGGAACGTCCGTTTTGATGAAGCTATTAAATCCTTTGGTTTTATCAAAAATGAAGATGAGCCATGTGTATATAAGAAGGTTAGTGACATAGCTATCACTTTCCTTGTCTTATATGTGGATGACATATTATTGATGGGTAATGACATAGGTATGTTGACAACTATAAAGGTATGGTTGTCAAATACATTCTCCATGAAAGACTTAGGGGAGGCAACCTATATTCTTGGGATTCGCATCTATAGAGATAGAGCGAAAAGAATAATTGGTTTATCTCAAAGTTTATACTTGGAAAAGGTGTTAAAGAGGTTTAACATGCTTGATTCCAAGAGAGGATTGTTACCAGTGAGACATGGTATCCATCTTTCTAAAGAGATGTCTCCAAAGACACCTGAAGAAAGAGATAAGATGGCCAGGATTCCATATGCTTCGGCTATTGGAAGTTTAATGTATGCAATGTTGTGTACTAGGCCGGATATCGCATATGCTGTTAGTTTGACTAGCAGGTATCAATCCAATCCAGGTTTGGAACACTGGATAACTGTCAAGAATATCCTTAAGTACTTAAGAAGAACTAAGGATTTATTCTTGATTTATGGAGGTGGAGACTTGCAATTGGATGGTTATACTGATTCTGATTTCCAATCAGATATCGATGATAAAAAGTCTACCTCTGGATATGTGTTCATTTCTAATGGAGGTGCAGTCAGTTGGAAGAGTTCCAAACAGAGCACGATTGCAGATTCCACTACAGAGGCAGAGTATATTGTAATGAATGGCTCTAGTGCTAGTGGGAGATTGTTAATAGTATGCCCTAGAGCATATCATTTAGCATGTATCTTGTACATATTTTTATTAATGAAAGGCATTTCCACTTTTCCATTTACATAATATATTTATGTGTAATAGAAAAGGTCCATTGATATTTTGTTAGAAATATTATTCTTAAGTTGTTAAGAATATGAGTGACAATATTTCTAGCACAAAGTATCATAAATAGGTTCACAATCGAGGATACTTCATAATAAGGACATGACTTATCCAGAAAGATTGTATCATGTTTGTTCCCAAGTTATTTATATGAGATATAAATAAGATGGAATGGTGAGTCTCATGCCATATAACAAACATGATAGGCACTTATAAATGATAAGTAGGCCGAACCAGTGACACTTATGACAAGCACATGGAGTTTACTCTTGTCAGTGTTTTGTCATAAATCATATCAGTGCATATAATCTTTAGACCTGAGATAGCACAGTTATCTTGTATATAGGTAGTTTGAGTTTGATACTGCTTTCATATTTGTACTATGTATGGGTATATGGGTATGTGTTGGCTCCTACTAGTTATATATGGAGGTAGGTGTTGATCATGATAGAATCTGTTCCTCTAAGTAAATAGAGATAAAATCTTATGTTCATTTAATTGTTCTTGATATTTCAAGTTCTTGGCCAGGACAGATAGATTTATTCAGAAAAGAGTTTCTAATGAGAAAATCTTTTTAATCAAGAACTGGAATTAAAAGAGAACATAATATTCATAGCAAATAGAGTTTGACATAAACCATGACTCCAGCTTGAGTTGGGATTTTGTAACAGAGAGATTCTAGTGCATGGTAACATATGATTATAGGTTCATTTAAGGTAAACCTTATTACTAATTGGGTGGCAATGGCATGCTATGCTAGGTGTTAACCATGGTCTATAAGGTTCATAAAATGATTTAGAGAAATCATTTATGGTAAGAAAGAGTTCTGATGATATTAAGAGTTGATATCATGTCTCATTGCCAATTAGTGATGAACCTAGTAAGTCACACACATACACAAGTTATCACCTATTTAAATATGATTTAATTAATTAATTAATTAAAGAGTTTAATTGATTAATTAAATTGGTTTGGTTTGCAATTAAATTGCAAAGTCCCTAGCATGACTTGAAACCAAATCTAGATTATTGGATGTATAGTATAAGTTAAATTTATATTTAAAGTATTTAAATATGAATTTAATTAATGAGAAATTAATTAATAGAGATTAATTAATTAATTTATATTTAATATAAATTGATTAGATGAAGAAAAAATAATTATTTTGTGTTAAGAACTCAAAATTAAGACACAGGGGCATTTTGGTCATTTCACAGTGTGACACATGGCATCATGAGATGGTGACATATGGGATTACACATAAGCTTGCCAAATATTTTTTTTAATCATGTAAGATGATTAAAATCAAGATTAAATATATGTTTGACACTTGGCACAATGTGATTGGGTCACTTAAACCTAGAGCTAATCAAAGGGTGACATGTGGCAAGGGTTTAATGTGTTAACCTAGCTATTTAAGTGTTATTATGAAAAGAAAAAGCAACCAGCAGCCACTCCTCTCCTTTGTCACGCCACTTTGAGGGTTTTCATCTATTCTTCTTCATCTCTCATCAATTCCAAGAGATTAGCCATCAATCTCTTGAATTAAGAACACTAGAAATTGTTTCTAGTGTCCTGTTTACATCTCTAATCTCTTAAAAAGCAGAACTTGAATTTCTAATTAATAGAAAAAGCTTTAGAAGCTGTTCAAGGGCTGCCATAGGTGTTCTTGGTGTGGAAAAGCTAGAGGGACAACATCTGGTGTCCTGAAGACGAATCTCAAAGGCGCAGACACGCTGCAGTGCATCAAGAGGTTAGTATAATCGTTCTTGATTTAATCTAGGGTTCTAAAATTAATCTGATTAATTTTAAAATCTTAAATGGCAAATACAGATCCAAAAACATATTAAAAGAGTTTTAATATATTGTTTATCATTGAAATCAAATAGATAAAAATAAATCTTGCATGATGCATGTGACCCTAGGTGAAAATTTTTGAATTCAATAGTATAAACTTGTGTTTTTCACACTTCCGTTCCTTCAGGGGCAATCGAGTTCAAGGGTAAAGTGGACCCATTGGAAGCTGAGTAATGGTTAGAGTGGATGGAGAGAGTATTCAAGAAACTGCACTGCACCGATGATTTGAAGTTCAAATACTACGTCTCTCTACTGCATGGAGATGCGTATGAGTGGTGGAAGACCATTCCTCACAGTTTGGTTGAGCCCCCTGTGTTGACATGGGATGACTTTCTCAGAGAATTTAGACAGAAGTATGTTCTCGACACATATTTAGATATGAAGCTATAGGAGTTTCTCAGTTTGAAGCAAGGGAATAAGACTATAGCAGAGTATGAGAGAGACTTTTCCCGCCTCAGCCATTACGCTAGAAGCCTACTCATTACCAGTAGAGATAGATGCAAACGGTTTGAGGCTAGTTTGAGGCCTAGTTTGAGATCGCTAGTGGTTGGGTTTCGACATGACTACTTCTCTGGGTTGATATCACAGGCCCTTGAATTGGAAAGGATAGAAATGGAATGGGCATCTGAGAAGGTAACCATTGAAAAAGAGAAGAGCAGCAAGCTTACAAGTTAGAGTCCAAGCAACAATCCGGGTAAGAGGAAGAGTTTTGGAGGACCAAATAATAGAGGATCTAGTAGGGGAAGATTCTCAGGGCAAAGACCACCTAGATCCGGACAGCAGACATCTAGGGGTTTCTTTCCTGCTCGTACTTGTGAAACCTGTAGCAGGAATCATGGAGGAGTTTGTTATAAGGCCATAGGAGCCTATTACAACTGTGGTAGAAGTGGGCATTTTGCTAGAGATTGCACTAGTGTTCGTAGGTCTGGGCTGCCTACCACCACTGAGGGATCTGTTCAAGGTTCTGCTTCCAGAGGACAACAGCTAGCTAGTAGAGGCTGAGGCAGGGGTAGAGGTAACACTTCTAGCAGCTAGGGCATAGCGAGCCTGTTAGTAGTATGCCCTAGAGCATATCATTTAGTATGTATCTTGTACATATTTTTATTAATAAAAGGCAATTCCACTTTTCCGTTTACATAATATATTTATGTGTAATAGAAAAGGTCCATTGATATTTTGTTAGAAATATTATTCTTAAGTTGTTAAGAATATGAGTGACAATATTTCTAGCACAAAGTATCATAAATAGGTTCACAATCGAGGATACTTCATAATAAGGACATGACTTATCCGTAAAGATTGTATTCATATTTGTTCCCAAGTTATTTATATGAGATATAAATAAGATGGAATGGTGAGTCTCATGCCATATAACAAACATGATAGGCACTTATAAATGATAAGTAGGCCGAACCAGTGACACTTATGACAAGCACATGGAGTTTACTCTTGTCAATGTTTTGTCATAAATCATATCGGTCATATAATCTTTAGACTGAGATAGCACGATTATCTTGTATATAGGTAGTTTGAGTTTGATATCGCTTTCATACTTGTACTGTATGGGTATATAGGCATCTGTTGGCTCCTACTAGTAATATATGGAGGTAGGTGTTGATCAAGATGGAATCTGTTCCTTTAAGTAAATAGAGATAAAATCCTATATTCATTTAATTGTTCTTGATGTTTCAAGTTCCTGGACAGATGTATAGATTTATTCGTAAAAGAGTTTCGATGAGAAAATCTTTTTAATCAAGAACTGGAATTAAAAGAGAACATAATATTCATAACAAATGGAGTTTGACATAAACCATGACTCCAGCTTGAGTTGGGATTTTGTAACAGAGAGATTCTAGTGCATGGTAACATATGATTATATGTTCATTTAAGGTAAACCTTATTACTAATTGGGTGGCCATGGCATGCTATGCTAGGTGTTAACCATGGTCTATGAGGTTCATAAAATCATTTAGAGAAATCAGTTATGGTAAGAAAGAGTGATGATATTAAGAGTTGATATCATGTCTCATTGCCAATTAGTGATGAGCCTAGTAAGTCACACACATACACAAGTTATCACCTATTTAAATATGATTTAATTAATTAATTAAAGAGTTTAATTGATTAATTAAATAGGTTTGGTTTGCAATTAAATTGCAAAGTCCCTAGCATGACTTGAAACCAAATCTAGATTATTGGATGTATAATATAAGTTAAATTTATATTTAAAGTGTTTAAATATGAATTTAATTAATGAGAAATTAATTAATAGAGATTAATTAATTAATTTATATTTGATATAAATTAATTAGAAGAAGAAAATAATTATTTTGGGTTGAGAACTCAAAATTAAGACACAGGGGCATTTTGGTCATTTAGCAGTGTGACACGTGGCAACATGAGATGGTGACACATGGCATAACACATAAGCTTGCCAAATGTTTTTTAATCATGTAAGATGATTAAAATCAAGATTAAATATAGGTTTGACACTTGGCACAATGTGATTGGGTCACTTAAACCTAGAGCTAATCAAAGGGTGACATGTGGCAAGGGTTTAATGTGTTAACCTAGCTATTTAAGTGTTGTTATGAGAAAATAAAATACAACCAGCAGCCACACTCCTTTGTCACGCCACTTTGAGGGTTTTTATCTCTTCTTCTTCATCTCTTATCAATTCAAAGAGATTAGCCATCAATCTCTTGAATTAAGAACACTAGGAATTGTTTCTAGTGTCCTGTTTACATCTCTAATCTCTTAAAAGGCAGAACTTGAATTTCTAATTAATAGAAAAGGCTTTAGAAGCTGTTCAAGGGCTGCCATAGGTTTTCTGGGTGTGGACAAGCTAGAGGGACAACATCCGTGTCCTCAAGACGAATCTCAAAGGCGCAGACACGCCGCAGTTGCATCAAGAGGTTAGTGTAATCGTTCTTGATTTAATCTAGAGTTCTAAAATTAATCTGATTAATTTTAAAATCTTAAATGGCAAATACAGATCCAAAAACATATTAAAAGAGTTTTAATATGTTGTTTATCATTGAAATCAAATAGATAAAAATAAATCTTGCATGATGCATGTGACCCTAGGTGAAAAATTTTGAATTTCAATGGTATAAACTTGCGTTTTCACGCTTCCGTTCCTTCAATTGGTATCAGAGCCACTATATTTGCCATTTAGATTGTTGATTATATATTTAATTGTGTGTTTTGATCATGAGATGATTTATCCATTGCTGGTTGCAATGGAGGTGTGGCGGCATGCTTGAAAAACACCATCAATGGTGCACATGGTTTGGCTTCCATGGGTGGTTCAAGGTATGATCTAAGGCCTATTTTTTTACTAATTAAAGTGTTTAATTAGTAGTTTTTATCACACAATTAATTTATGATTCAAATCAGAATTTTAAAAATTGTTTGAATGTGATTCAAATCTGAATTTTAAAAGTTGTTTGAATGTGATTCAAATCTGAATTTTAAAGTTGTTTGAATCATATTTAAATTTGATTTTATAAAAGTGATTGAATAAAATTCAGACCTGATTTTTTAAAAAATATTTGAATGTTATTCAAATCTGATTTTTTAAAAAATGTTTGAATGTGATTCAAATCTGAATTTTTAAAGTTGTTTGAATGTGATTCAAATCTGAATTTTTAAATTTTTTTGAATGAGATTCAAATCTGAATTTTTAAATTAATTTGAATCATATTCAAATCTGGATTTTTAAGTTGAATATGAGATATTCAATTTAATTTAAGTATGTATGTTTTATTTAATTGTTAAATAGTGATATGCATGATGGATGATCATGGACTATAAAAGACCAATGTGATTGGATTTATTTCTTTTATGTTTCTTTGGGATTGTAAATTAATTAATTTATTTTAATTTATTTTAATTTATTTTATTAAGTTTGTAATAATTTTTGGGTTGTAATTTCATTTATTTAAGTTCTTGAAAATTCACCTTGGTATGCCAAGGATTACCATGTAATATTGGATTGCAAGAAGTTCAAGGAGGTCAAGAGCATTGGTGGGACCAGTGGGAGGAATTCAAGATCAAGTGTTGATTATGTACTCCTTCTGCAACTCTTGTAAAATGAATGAATGAATGAAATGCACCTAGGAATGCCCTGATTCAATTCTTGGTGGCTCAGAATTGAATCCCTTAGAAAGTCCATGATCATACCATATTTACTGCTTATCCATGAATGCATGAGATGTATGGGAATGTATGCAATTATATGATATATGCATGCTAAATGGATAATGTGCAAAGTGAGACCTTAATAGTAATTAGAATGACCATAAAATCTTCCAAACAAATGATTAAGTTGGAAATGCTATAATTAAAGTAATTATAACATAGGCCCTCCATTGGGGCAATTATTTTAAGAAATTTTAAATAGTTGCATAAAATGCAATTAATTTAAGAGATTTTCTTAAGAATAATTGTTAAGCATGAGATGTTGTAAATACGTAAATGGTTTAGTGGCCAATATTGGATGTACCTGAGGACATTAAAATTATTTGCATAATTACTGGCTCAATGGGATCAACTTAACTAATGCAAGATAAGTCAATAATGGATGTACCTGAGATTTTGAGCATTAGGGGCTAGGTAAAGGATTGAACCTCACATGAGATGTGATGGGCAAGGAGTTGCTCACTTATAGTTTATTGTAATTCCAATAATGGATGTACCTGAGGATGATCAATAGAATTATAAGAATTCAATCACCCACTAGAAATCTATCCAACTAGGATTTCCGTTTTCTACTTTGGAAGTGTAGGATTCGCTAAGTTAGTGGGAGGACCAATTTGATTAAAAGACCATAATCATTTTGGTTAATTACATAATACATTTACTAATTAATCAGTTATTTTCTGAGCTTAATTTTCTCGATAAAAATGAGCACAAAACAACCACCACCATCCAATATCCTTGCAAGCATACTTGATCACAATAGGTTGACAGACCTAATCATCGATTGGCTAAGAAATTTGAAACTTGTCTGAACCTTGAACATATAGGATATGTTCTAGATTCAAATGTTCCTGGTCCCTTACCTCCAGAGGCCACACAAGAGGAACATGAAACTTTGGACAAGTGGAAGGAGCCTGATATGAGAGCTAAGTGTTGCATGCTTGCTTCCATGAGTAATGAGTTACAGAAGCAACATGCGAACATGCAGAGTGCGAGTGAGATCCTCCTTCACCTACAAGAGTTGTATGGTGAGCACAAGAGAATGCTAGGTATGAGATATCTAGACAGCTATTCCGTATGAGGATGTCCGAGGGAGAATATTGGGGATCATGTCCACAAGATGATTCGGTGATTGAGCAGCTTGGAACATCTTGACTTCAACATGAATTTCCAACTACAGACGGATTTGATCCTTCAGTCCCTTCCTGAGTCTTTTGGGAATTTTGTGACAAATTTCCATATGACTAAGCAAGAATGCACCTTAGCTGGTTTACTCAACATGCTGGTTATTGCCAAAAAGAATATGCCAGGCAATAAAGGAAAAGAGGTAGCTTTGGTTGCATCTTCTTCACTGGAAAGTCCAACAAGAAGAAGGGCAATAAGAAAAGAAATCTCAGATTCTGGTCCTTCAAAGAAAATAGCTAAACGAAAAGGAAGACCAAAGTGACAAAGGCAAAGGAAAGTGTTTCCACCGCCAATAGGAAAGTGTTTCCATTGCCAACAGAAAGTGTTTCCATTGCCGAAGAAAGTGTTTCCACCGCCGCAGTATAGCAATCTAAATGAATGCAATGCCATGGTGAAAACCAACCCAAGTTCAAAATATATTTGGCACTTAAGGTTATGTCATGTTGCAGAAGATAGGATTACAAAATTGGAGAAAATAGGGATTTTATCCTCATTGGGCTCTGAGCCTACTCCAACTTGTGAATCTTGCCTTCAAGGCAAAATGATTAGATCACCCTTTGTTGGACAAGGGCTAAGAGCTGAAAATATTTTGGAGCTAATAACTAGTGATGTATGTGGTCCATTTAAAGAAATGGCTAGAGGGCTTTCATTATTTTATTACCTTATCGATGATAAATCAAGATTTGGGTATTTGTATTTGATGAAATACAAACATGAATCCTTTGAAAAGTTTAAAGAATTTAAAGCTGAAGTAGAAAATCAAACAGGAAAGAGTATTAAAGCTCTTCGATTAGATCGTGGAGGTGAATAGTTGAGTACTGAATTTGATGAATACTTGAGAGAGCATGGCATTGTTTCTTAGCTGACTCCTCCAGGAACGCTACAGCTGAATGGGGTATCTAAAAGGAGAAATCGTACCCTATTGGATATGGTACGTAGTATGATGAGCTATACTGATATGCCAATCTTCTTTTGGGGATTTGCATTAGAATCAGTTTTGTATATTCTGAATAGGATTCCATCAAAATCAGTTTCTTCCACACCTTATGAGATATGGCATGGAAGAAAACCAAGTCTTAAGCGTGTTAAGATTTGGGGTTGTCTAGCTTACATCAAAAAGCTGAACACTGATGAATTGGAGACCAGATCAGAAAAAGGTCGATTTGTTGGATATCCAAAAGATAGTTTTGGATATTATTTTTATTTGCCTACTTCACAAAAGGTTGTGATAAGTAGAGATGCCACATTTCTTGAACAACAGTTTGTTCAAGAAGGAGGCAAAGGAAGGCAAATAGAGTTAGAATTGGAGATTCTGACCAACCAACAGATCAGATGGATATAGATCCATCAGTCAACCTATACCCCTTGATGAAACATCTACAGCTGTTCCTTGTAGAACAACCAGGGTATCTCACCCACCAGTGAGATATGATTTCCTTCATGAAGAAGAACAAGAGTTGTCTACTCATGAAGAAGTAGATCATGGAGATGATCCACTTACTTATGAAGGAGCTATATCAGATATAGACTCTTCAAAATGGATTGATGCTATGAAATCCGAGATTGATTCCATGTATAAGAATCAAGTTTGGGATCTTGTTGACCCACCTAAAGGTGTTGTACCTATAGGGAACAAATGGGTTTTCAAGAAGAAAATTGGTTTTGATGAAAAGGTTGAGACCTATAAGGCAAGGCTAGTAGCGAAAGGGTTTCGCCAAAGGCAAGGAATCGATTATGAGGAGACTTTCTCGCCTGTTGCCATGCTTAAATCAATTAGGATTTTATTAGCAATAGCTGCATACTATGATTATGAGATTTGGCAGATGGATGTCAAAACATTTTTCTCAATGGATACATTGAAGAAAACATTTTCATGGAATAACCTAAGGGATTAGAATCCCAAGATGGTTCCAAGGTATGCAAGCGAAAGCGATCCATTTATGGGTTGAAACAAGCTTCGAGGAGTTGGAACATCCGTTTTGATGAAGCCCTTAAATCCTTTGGTTTTATCAAAAATGAGGATGAGCCATGTGTATATAAGAAGGTTAGTGACAGTGCTATCACTTTCCTTGTCTTATATGTGGATGACATACTGTTGATGGGTAATGACACAGGTATGTTGACGACTATAAAGGTATGGTTGTCAAATACATTCTCCATGAAAGACTTAGGGGAGGCAACCTATATTCTTGGGATTCGCATCTATAGAGATAGAGCGAAAAGAATAATTGGTTTATCCCAAAGTCTATACTTGGAAAAGGTGTTAAAGAGGTTTAACATGCTTGATTCCAAGAGAGGATTGTTACCAGTGAGACATGGTATCCATCTTTCTAAAGAGATGTCTCCAAAGGCACCAAGAAAGAGATAAGATGGCCAGATTCCATATGCTTCGCTATTGGAAGTTTAATGTATGCAATGTTGTGTACTAGGCCGGATATCGCATATGTCGTTAGTTTGACTAGCGGTATCAATCCAATCCGTGTTTGGAACATCGATAGTCCAAGAATATTCTTAAGTACTTGAGAAGAACTAAGGATTTATTCTTGATTTATGGAGGTGGAAACTTGCAATTGGATGGTTATACTGATTTTGATTTTCAACCAGATATCGATGATAAAAAGTCTACCTCTGGATATGTGTTCATTTGTAATGGAGGTGCAGTCAGTTGGAAGAGTTCCAAACAGAGCACGACTGCAGATTCCACTACGTAGGTCGAGTATATTCTTGCATCGATGTCGCAAAGGAAGTCGCTTGGATAAAGAAGTTCATGAGAACTTACAGAGTTCCTTCCATTGAGTTAGCGGTTCCACTACAACGTGACAATAATGGAGCGATCATACTGAGCTAAGGAACTGAGGTCTCACCCAAAATCCAAACACATAGACAGGCACTACCACGTTATCAGAGAAATAGTTCGGCGAGGCGATGTAGCCATGCAGAAAATAGCATCACCGAAAATCGGTGATCCATTCACTAAGCCTATGTCACGACTCGATTAGATCGACATCTTGAGAAGATAGGTCTAAGATATTTAATGAATGGCTCTAGTGCTAGTGGGAGATTGTTAGTAGTATGCCCTAGAGCATATCATTTGGTATGTATCTTGTACATATTTTTATTAATAAAAGGCATTTCCACTTTTCCGTTTACATAATATATTTATGTGTAATAGAAAAGGTCCATTGATATTTTGTTAGAAATATTATTCTTAAGTTGTTAAGAATATGAGTGACAATATTTCTAGCACAAAGTATCATAAATAGGTTCACAATCGAGGATACTTCATAATAAGGACATGACTTATCCGTAAAGATTGTATTCATATTTGTTCCCAAGTTATTTATATGAGATATAAATAAGATGGAATGGTGAGTCTCATGCCATTTAACAAACATGATAGGCATTTATAAATGATAAGTAGGCCGAACCAGTGACACTTATGACAAGCACATGGAGTTTACTCTTGTCAATGTTTTGTCATAAATCATATCAGTGCATATAATCTTTAGACCTGAGATAGCACGCTTATCTTGTATATAGGTAGTTTGAGTTTGATCGCTTTCATACTTGTAATCGTGTATGGGTATATGGGCATGCGTTGGCTCCTACTAGTTATATATGGAGGTAGGTGTTGATCAAGATGGAATCTGTTCCTCTAAGTAAATAGAGATAAAATCCTATGTTCATTTAATTGTTCTTGATGTTTCAAGTTCCTGGCCAGGACAGATAGGTTTATTCAGAAAAGAGTTTCTGATGAGAAAATCTTTTTAATCAAGAACTGGAATTAAAAGAGAACATAATATTCATAACAAATGGAGTTTGACATAAACCATGACTCTAGCTTGAGTTGGGATTTTGTAACAGAGAGATTCTAGTGCATGGTAACATATGATTATAGGTTCATTTAAGGTAAACCTTATTACTAATTGGGTGGCCATGGCATGCTATGCTAGGTGTTAACCATGGTCTATGAGGTTCATAAAATGATTTAGAGAAATCATTTATGGTAAGAAAGAGTTCTGATGATATTAAGAGTTGATATCATGTCTCATTGCCAATTAGTGATGAGCCTAGTAAGTCACACACATACACAAGTTATCACCTATTTAAATATGATTTAATTAATTAATTAAAGAGTTTAATTGATTAATTAAATAGGTTTGGTTTGTAATTAAATTGCAAAATCCCTAGCATGACTTGAAACCAAATCTAGATTATTGGATGTATAATATAAGTTAAATTTATATTTAAAGTGTTTAAATATGAATTTAATTAATGAGAAATTAATTAATAAAGATTAATTAATTAATTTATATTTGATATAAATTAATTAGAAGAAGAAAATAATTATTTTGGGTTGAGAACTCAAAATTAAGACACAGGGGCATTTTGGTCATTTAGCAGTGTAACACGTGGCACCATGAGATGGTGACACATGGCATAACACATAAGCTTGCCAAATGTTTTTTTAATCATGTAAGATGATTAAAATCAAGATTAAATATAGGTTTGACACTTGGCACAATGTGATTGGGTCACTTAAACCTAGAGCTAATCAAAGGGTGACATGTGGCAAGGGTTTAATGTGTTAACCTAGCTATTTAAGTGTTGTTATGAGAAAATAAAATACAACCAGCAGCCACACTCCTTTGTCATGCCACTTTGAGGGTTTTTATCTCTTCTTCTTCATCTCTTATCAATTCAAAGAGATTAGCCATCAATCTCTTGAATTAATAACACTAGGAATTGTTTCTAGTGTCCTGTTTACATCTCTAATCTCTTAAAAGGCGTAACTTGAATTTCTAATTAATAGAAAAGGCTTTAGAAGCTGTTCAAGGGCTGCCATAGGTGTTCTTGGTGTGGACAAGCTAGAGGGACAACATATGGTGTCTCAAGACGAATCTCAAAGGCGCAGACACGCCGCAGGCATCAAGAGGTTAGTGTAAACGTTCATGATTTAATCTAGGGTTCTAAAATTAATCTGATTAATTTTAAAATCTTAAATGGCAAATACAGATCCAAAAACATATTAAAAGAGTTTTAATATGTTGTTTATCATTGAAATCAAATAGATAAAAATAAATCTTGCATGATGCATGTGACCCTAGGTGAAAAATTTTGAATTTCAATGGTATAAACTTGTGTTTTCACGCTTCCGTTCCTTCAGAGCCAACCAGAGTAGAGTGGTGCATCAGCCATGGTGTACACCATGCTCCAGAGGGATGAAGCTGAGACATCAGATGTTATGGCTTGTACTTTCTCCATCTTTGGTAGAGATGTACATGTGTTATTTGACCCTGGTTCTACACATTCTTATGCTAATGCCAGTATTGCATGTTCTGTTGCCATTCCTTGCTTGAAAATGGATTATGATATGCTAGTGACTAGTCCCTTAGGGCAAGAGGTTAGGGTGAACAAATTGTGTAAGGATTGTCCTTTGGTGATCCAAGGACATACATTCCTATCAGACTTAATTGACATGCCCTTCCGAGATTATGATATCATCTTGGGCATGGATTGGTTAGCCAGGCATCACGCCATGATCTACTGTAGACTAAAGACAATCATTTTTTGTCTTATCAAGTATGCAGACGTAGTGATACATGGGGAGAGGCAATTATTGCCATCCAACATCATTTTAGCTGCACTTGCTAGAAAGATGATTAGAAAGGGATGTGAAGCTTATCTAGCTCATGTGATAGACACCCAGGTGGGGAGTCCAGATTTTAAAGATATTCCTATCGTATGGGGTTTTCTGGATGTCTTTCTGAAAGAATTGCCAAGATTGCCTCCAGAAAGAGAGGTATAGTTTAAAATTGAGACTATGCCTGGTGTAGAGCCAATCTCCATCACTCCTTATAGGATGGCACCTGCTAAGTTGAAAGAGTTAAAGGTGCAATTGCAGGAATTGTTAGATAAGAGTTTCATCCACCCTAGCGTGTCACCTTGGAGAGCACCAATATTATTTGCGAAGAAGAAGGATGATACTCTCTGCCTATACATAGACTACAGACAGTTGAATAAGGTGACCATAAAGAATAGATATCCTCTGCCATGGATCGATGATTTGTTTGATCAGTTGAAGGATGCAACTGTATTCTCCAAAATTGACTTGAGATCGGGCTACTACTAGTTGAGGGTGCAGGAGCAAAGTATTCCTAAAACTGCCTTTAGGACTCAGTATGGCCACTATGAGTTCTTGGTAATGCCATTCAGGTTGACTAATGCTCTAGCTACTTTTATAGGCCTGATGAACACTATCTTTAGGCTATATTTGGACCATTTTTTTGTGGTGTTCATTGATGATATTTTGGTAGACTCAAAGAATGCAGAGGAACATGATAAACACTTGAGGATAGTATTGCAGACTTTGAGGGAGAAACAGTTGTATGCCAAACTATCGAAATGTGAGTTTTGGCTAAAGGAGATTACATTTTTTGGGCATATTGTATCTGCAGAGGGTATCCAGGTGGATCCTAGCAAAGTAGAAGCCATTCTTAATTAGAAACCACCTAGAAATATCATGGAAGTTTGGAGTTTCCTTGGTTTAGTTGGGTATTACTGAAGGTTTGTGAAGGGATTCTCCATGCTAGCATCTCCACTGACTAAGCTACTTAGGAAGGATGTAAAATTTCAGTGGATTGATCGATGCCAGGAAAGTTTTAATGAGTTAAAGAGGCGTTTAACTAAAGCTCCAGTCTTAAACTTGTCCACTTTGGGTAAGGAGTATACCATATATAGTGATGCTTCTCATAACGGATTAGGCTATGTGTTGATGCAAGATAGAAACGTCATTGCCTATGCTTCACGCCAGCTTAAACCGTATGAGAGAAATTATCCCACGCATGACTTGGAGCTAGCAGCCATTGTCTTTGCCTTGAAGATCTGGAGACATTACTTATATGGGGAGAGATGTTATATATACATAGATCATAAAAGTTTGAAGTACTTGGGCACCCAAAAAGAGTTAAATTTGAGGCAGAGGAGATGGTTAGAGCTGATAAAAGATTATGATTGTTTGATAAACTATCAGCCTGGAAAAGCTAATGTTGTAGCTGATGCTTTAAGTCACAAGACTATGGCTGGTTTGAGGGTTTCTCCATTATCCATGGTGCATGAGTTAAGGGCATTACATGCTAATTTGGAGATTAATGAAGATGAGCAGATGGTAGCTACTTGGCAAGTGAAGCCAATGCTAGCAGAACAAATTAAAGTAGTTACACAGAAGGATGATAAGTATGTCAAGTTAATGGAAGAGGCTCAAGATGGCAAGAAACCAGAATTATCAGTAAATGATGAGGGCTTGTTGTTATATAAGGGCAGAATGTGCATTCCTGAGAATGTTGAACTGAGGCAGACCATTTTAAGGGAAGCACATGATTGGCAGAATGTGCATTCCTGAGAATGTTGAACTGAGGCAGACCATTTTAAGGGAAGCACATGATTCACCTTTTGCAATGCACCCTGGTGGAACCAAAATGTACAGAAGTGTGAAAGAGCACTATTGGTGGAGAGGAATGAAGAAAGACATTGTAGAATATGTTGCCAAATGCCTAACTTGTTAGCAAGTAAAGGCAGAACACCAAGTGCCTACAGGGTTGCTACAGCCATTGCCAATTCTCGAGTGCAAATAGAAAAGAATCACTATGGATTTCATAACAAGACTTTCACGTACACAAAAGAATCATGATGCAGTTTGGGTTATTATTGATAGATTGACCAAGTCTACACACTTTTTGCCAGTGAGGATGGATTATAGCCTGGAAAGATTGGCCAAACTGTACATTGATGATGTGGTGAGGTTACATGGTGTAACACCCCTATTTGCATAGCCTGGTATATTTCACTATTCCGGTGACCGGTGTCGGTCTGAACAATTAAGAGGATTAGAACTATGTTTAAGACACCTAGAGAAGCCTTGAACACAAATAATTAGTAATTGTCAAATTGTTAAGTATAAATAAGAAAAATAGAACATAAGAAGTTAAATGAGCTAAGAGTCATAGCGATGGGTAATCTTCTCGGAAAGGACTGCGAGGTCGATTTAAACTCAAATTTTGGACCGTGAAATGTGATGCCGCAATCCTTCAGACTATTACGAACATAGTGGAAAAGAGAAAATCACAAAAAAGAATTGTTAAGCCGGTCAAATAATTAGGTCAGGGACCCGGAAGAAATATTGAATTATTTGCAAACCAGGTTGAACCGGTGAGGGGCAATTTGGTCAATTGACCTCTAAAGCTGACTCCTGACCTAACTGTCAAATAAAATCGAAAAAAAGAAAATTTTGGGATCAATAATTAAATTAAAGAACTATGAAAAAAGAAAGGAAAAAGAAAAGAAAAGAAAATTTGAATTATGACATCATCATGGATGACACATGCATGACCCAATAAATGATAATTTTTAATTTAAGAAACTTTGAGATAATTTTGACTTAAAAGACAATTAAAAAAAAATGAAAAATGAAATGATGAAAATTTCAAAATATAATTGAATTATGACCTCATCCATGACATAATAAATATTAATTTTTAAAATTTAAAAATTTGGAGATAATGTAACATAAAAAGGAGCCAATAACAATTAAAAGAAAAGAAAATTCATTTTTTTTTCCCTTTCTTTTTCTTCTTACCGTGAACCTATTCTCTCCTCACTCTCATTTTTCTTTTCCTTTCTTCCATTAAAGCTCTCTTTGAGCTTTTGAAACCCCAAAATTAACCATAAATTCCCTCATTAAGCCTTGTTTTTGAAGCTTGGTAAAACTATTGACAACAAAAAGAAGAGGAAAGAAAGGAGATTTGAAGAGGGAAAAATTCAACAAAAGATGTTAGTGGTTAGTTTTCAATTTTATGTTTAAATTCATAATTAAGTAGTTGAATTACATTAGAAATTGTGAAAAAATGAAACAAAAATAACATGCATAGAATTCCATAGAATTTCAGCCAACTTGAGATGTGATAGGAATTGATTGAGTTTGATTGAATTAAACATGTTAGAGAGCTTGAATGAGTTGAGAAATGGTGTTTGTATGCTTGGAACTAATTAAATGTAACAAATCAAGTGAGTTAGGGTTTGGACTTAGGGTTTTGGGAGACAAAATTTTAAGAATTGGTCAAATGGTATGTTTGACCATTTTGAACTGAAAAATGGTCATATGTGACCAATTGTGGTATGTTGAAAGTGTGGG
The DNA here is from genome assembly GCF_030052815.1 of Hevea brasiliensis. Classification (NCBI taxonomy): domain Eukaryota; kingdom Viridiplantae; phylum Streptophyta; class Magnoliopsida; order Malpighiales; family Euphorbiaceae; genus Hevea; species Hevea brasiliensis. The sequence continues at coordinate 96,824 of NW_026614785.1, forward strand.
AATCAAGTGGAAATTCGGATTGATTATGGACATTCTACAGGCAGCAGGGCCAAGGTCCCTTTCAGGGACCAAAATTGAAAATTTACCAACCCAATTGGTGTGAGGCTAATTGGGAATGACACAAAATGACACATTTTTCATTTAGGAATCATGCCCAAAAAGTGACCATAACTTAGTGAACAAATTAACCAAATCCGGAATTGGGTGTTCTGACCTGTACAAAAATGACCAAATGAACATTGTTTGTTCATTTGGCCATAACTTGGGTTAGGCAGGTTTGAATGACCTGAAATTTTACCGGTAGAAAGCTGAGACATAGCCCTACAATTTTCATGAAGAACACAAATCCAAATTATGCCCTTAACCAAGTCATTTAGCCACCCAAAGTTGGTGACCTAAAACTGCCAGAACCAGTTTTGGTGCCCAGAAAAACTGGGTTAGGCCAATCCGGCCAGCAATGTTCAAATGGCTATAACTTGAGCTAAAAAACTCCAATTGGAGTGATTCAAAAAGGAGAATAAATTTAAGACAATAAGGAACAATTTCTATGGAGAAAACTTAGCCAAATTCTAACAGCAACATAACCAATCGAACAGTGCAAAATAGGATACCAAAACTAAAAATTTACAATTTTGCCTAAAGAACTTAAAATTTGAGAAAACAACCAAAACCAACAAATTAGATAACCAAAATGTGGTATGTGGGTGAAATTGGAATTCCCATACCTATTAAGCCTTAGAAAGTCAATAAATTGACTTGAATAGTGTAGTGAATAGTAACCCCGAAACACAAATTTTAAAGAACGTCAATTTTGGCATATTAAAGCTAGGTAAAAGTAAATTTGAATTTATTTTTGGATTATGATAAGTTATAATACTAAAACACTGTGAAACTGTGTGTTTTAGTGGAAAAGAATACCGGAAAAGAACCCGAGAGATCGAGTCAAGGCCAAGAGGTGACTCGTATAAGGTTTGTGCACAACAAACTTAAAATTCTTTGTTTCTACTTGACAATTCTAGAAATAAACATTGTGAATAATTTTGATTATTATGGCTTTGAAAATATTATTTGAAAAATAGTGTGTTGCCTACTTTGTAAATGAAAAGTTTGAAATGAAATATGATTTGTGATTTATATGAAATGTTTGAATAACTTGATTTAAATTTTTTTTTTTTTAATTCACACTTGGCATGGCAATATTAATATGTTCCTCCTCCACTTGTAGGGTGAGTTTGATATTTGATTATATTCCTTCTTCTCTGGCTTGCCAGTCTGAGGTGAGTTTGGATGAGTACTCATTAGCTAGCTAGCCACCTCCCTCATTGATTTCGATTAGTGGGGTAAGTTTGCCTTGTCGTGGTGTACAACACAGCATAATTGGAAATTTTGTGTGTGACCTAAGTTGTGCTATTGATTGGAAAAACTATGATTATTAAATTGTTTGATCGAAGTTGTGCTATATTAAGTTTTGAAACTTGTGAAATGTTTAAATGTGATTTGAAAAAAATTTGTGAAATGTGATAGTGAAATATTTAAACTATGAATTGTTGACAAATGTTTTATATTTTGCATTTTATATTTATTGTGCACCACTGAGTATTTTTATACTCAAAGATAGCTTTCTTTGCTGTCGCAGATAAAGAAAAGGACATAGCAGCAGAGTGAGCTGCTACAGTCAGAGAGGAGCACAGTTGAAGAATTTTTGTACTGGTATTTGTTAATACCTTTGTAATTATTTTGATGTTAATGGTTTATTGTCATATGTATTAAGGTAGATTGAGCAGTTGTACAGTTAATGTATAATAATATTATTTTTGAGATTTTACATCTTTAAATTAACTTATGAATGTAGATTAAATATTTAAAATGCAATGTGCATGAGTTCATGAAATGTTTTGAGATGTCAATTGTTGATTTGAAATTTGGATTTTGAACTGAAGTGTTGCTATTGCTGTTGATTTGAAGTTTGGTGGTTGCAAATGGGGTTGAAATTAATTATTTGGAAGTTTTTTTCACAGGTTTTGAAGAACTGTTTTCCCAAATACAGACGGCACTCTGTCGAAATTTTTATAAAATTTGCAAAAAAATAAAATGGGAAAAAAATCTTAACTAGTTTTCAAACTTCATTTAAATGTTTTTATTTCCTACCAAAATGCTGACCACTTCCAAAATGTAAGAAAATGGTTTTAAAATCCCTTTTAGTATATTTAATGGGTTACTAGTAGGCGAAGTACGGTAAATCATTAGATACACTACAGGATCATGTTACATCTTACTAAGGTGTAGGGTGTGACATGTTTAGTGGTATCAGAGCAAAGGTTTTAAAATAAATTTTAAACTGTGAATTTGAAATATTTGGTCGGTAAATACAACTGCTCACATGTTTGATGCATATGATATATTTACATCATGAATATTCACTAACGGAGGTCAACCTCCTTGTGTTTGTTATCAGAGAGTATAAAATTTCTAGGAAACAGAATGGAAGAGGGAGAGCATTCAGCGGAGCAATCTATCGAGGCTGAGGTCCAAGGGGAAGCCCTAGAACTCCAGAATGTGAATGGGTCAACCACTCTAGCTCCTCCTCAAGCATCGCAGTTCCCTTCTCAATTTGTACAGCAGATGGCTACGTTCTTTCAACAAATGGCAGGAAAAGTGCCACCACAAGCTCAGATGCAAGCACCTGCAGCACAATCACAGCCTCAGGCTCAGCAATATGAGAAGTTAATGAAATTTGGGGCTACTGAATTCAAAGGAACAGTGGATCCACTGGAAGCAGAACAACGGTTAGAGAGGATGGAACGGGTTTTCAGAAAACTACAGTGTGCTAAAAAGTTGAAGTTCGAATATTCAGTATCACTTCTACAAGGGGATGCATATAAGTGGTGGAAGACCATCCCCCATAGCCTAGTAAAGCGACCGATCCTCACATGGGTAGACTCTTTGAGGGAATTTTGGCAAAAGTGGGTCCCCGATACTTATGTAGACATGAAGTTGGAAGAGTTTTTAAGTCTGAAGCAAGGGGACAAAACTGTAACAGAGTATGAGCAGGATTTCTCTCGACTAAGCCACTATGCCAGAAGTTTGGTCACCACCCCCAGAGACCGGTGTAAGAGGTTTGAGGCTGGGTTGAGGCCTAGCTTGAGAATGCAAGTGGTGGGGTTCCGACACCAGAATTTTTCTGAATTAATTTCACAAGTCCTGGAACTGAAAAGGATAAAATCAGAATGGGCAGTGAAAAAGAGTACAAAAGAGAAAGTGAAAAGAAAAAGCACGCTGCCAAGCTACTGAGAGTGTCTCTATGAGAAGAAAACATTTTGGAGGATCTAGCTCACGCGAATTGGGTAGAGGTAGATCTTCTAGATAAAACCCACGATCCGATCAGCAAACTCAGCAGACACACAGAAATAAGCTGTCGGATCGACTTTGTGAGACTTGTGGTAAACCACATTACGGAGTATGTTATAGAGCTGTAGGAGCATGTTTTAATTGTGGAGGGACTGGTCATTTTGTTAAGGATAGTGTAAGTCCATGCCGTTATGGATCATTTACCATGTCAGAAGGATCAACCCAAGTTTCTATCCCGAAGAGTTCACTAGCAGTTGGTAGAGGCAGAGGCAGAGGTAGGGGTAGTACACCTGAAAATCAGAGCACTGTGAATCAACCAGGACAAGGTGATGCTCCAGTGAGAGTATACACTATGTGACAGAGGGACGAGGATGAGACTTCTGGCATGGTTGCTGGTATTTTCTTTATTCTTAACTAAGATATGTATATGTGTAAAAAAATTTTTTGATATGTTAGTGACTAGTCTTTTTAAAATTAATTTTGGAAGAGTTTGTCAGTGAAAAATATTTGCTAGCATACAAGAATTTGTAAAGTTAATTAGTGAGCCTAATTAGGTAAGGCAAGAGAACCTAAAAGTAAGTTACAATAATATAGCTACCTTAGATGCGGGTAAAGGTATTACTGCTGATAGGTGTCAGTGGGCACCATTGTAACACTCCTATTTGTATAGCCTGGTATATTTCACTATTTCGGTGACCGGTGTCAATATGGACAATTAAGGGGATTAGAACTACACTTAAGACAACTAGATAAGCCATAAACATGAATAATTAATAATTGTCAATTAGTTAAGTATAAATAAGAAAAATAGAACATAAGAAGTTAAATGAGCTGAGAGTCACAGCGATGGGTGACCTTCTCGGGAACAACTGCGAAGTCAATTTAAACTCAAATTTTGAACCGTAAAATGTGACACCGCGATCCTTAGGACCATTACGAACACAGTGAAAAAGAGAAAATCATGAAAAAGAACTGTTAAGCCAGTCAAATAATTAGGTCAGGGAGCCAGAAGAAATATTGAATTATTTGCAAACCGAGTTAAACTGGAGAGGGGCAATTTGGTCAATTGACCCCGAGAGCTGACTCCTGACCTAACTGTCAAATAAAATTAGAGAAAAGAAAATTTCAGAGTCGGGAATTAAATTAAAGAACTAATAGAAAAATTTAAAAAAAAAGAGAGAAAATGAAAAAGTGAAGGAAGATGACATCATGCATGATGCCATAAATCCTATAATTAATAAATTTGATTAAATGGATTTTTTGGTCTTCCATAAGACAAAAGACAAAATACATAAATAAAATAAAATAAAAGAAACAAAGTCATCTTCCTTATTATCCTTGCCGCCCCACCTCTCTCTCCATTCTTACTCACCTTGTTCCACCATTGTTAAGAGAAAGAAAGCTTGAATTTCCCTACTTTCTTCCATAAATTCACAAAGTCCCAACAGAAAAAATTCTCTTCACATGTTGAGGAAGCATTAGAGAGTAAAAAGAAGAAGAAAGAATTGAAGAAAGGAAAGCCTAGAAACCCTCCAAGCAAAGGTTAGTCTTCTAACTTCCAATTATCTAATCAAATGCATGTTTAGTTATTTAAATGAGCTTAGAAACTAAAGAAATGAAATAAAAACACTTGTGGAGGACTAAACTGAAATTTCAGCCAGCATGATGGGGAGTGTGATTTGCATGGTTTGATGGATTTGAATGAGTATATGAATCTCAATTAGTTGAGTGATTATAGTTAAAAGCATTGAATTGGTTAAATGCAACAATTAGTGTGAATTAGGGTTTTGGACATTAGGGTTTAGAGATAAAAATGTGAGAAACTTATAAATGATATCTTTGACCTAGTTTAAGGAGAGAAATGGTCAATTGTGACCTAATGAGGTGTGTTAGGAGTGTTTGAATCAAAAGCAAATTCGGATTGAGTGTGGTCATGCTATCAGCAGCATGACCAAGTTACCTTTGAAGGACCAAAAAATGAAAATTTAGAAGTCCAATTGGTATAAGACCAATTGGGAATGAAAGTAGACACTAAATGACACAATTTTGATTTAGGAAGTATGCCCAAAAAGTGACCAAAACCTAGTGAACAAATTGACCAAACTCGGAAAATCTCAGTCTGCCCTGTACAAAATGACCAAATGAACAGTATTTGGCCGTAACTTGAGCTAGGCAGGTCTAAATAACCTAAAATTTGACCAGTGGACAGTTGAGATGCAGGCCTAAAATTTTCATGAAGAACACAAATCCAAATTATGCCATTAACCAAGTCATTTGGCCACCCAAAGTTGGTGACCTAAAACTACCAGAACCAAAAATTGCACAGAATTCTGGGTTGAGTCTAATCCGGCAGCCATGGTTCAAATGGCTATAACTTGAGCTACAAAACTCTAATTGGAGTGATTAAAAAAGGAGAATAAATTTAAGACAATAGGAAACATTTTCTATGAAGAAAGTTTTGCCAAATTCCAACAGTAAGATGACCAATGGAACAGTGCAACCTTAGACACCAAAATTGAAAATTATCAAATTTGCTTAAAAGACTTAGAAATTGAATAAACAACCAAAACCAACAAATTTAGTGACCAAAATGTGGTATATGGGTGAAGTTGGAATTCTCATACCTATTAAGCCTTAGAAAGTCAACAATTTGACTTGAATAGTATAGTGAATAGTAACCCCGAAACACAAATTCAAGAACATCGAGTTTAGCACGTTAGAGCTAGGTAAAAGTGAAGTTAAATTTATTTTTAGATGTATGCTAAGTTATGGTACTGCAACATTGTAAAATTTTGTGTTTCAATTGAAAAGAATACCGGGAAAGAACTCGAGGAACTGAGTCAAGGCCAAGAGATGACTCGCTTGAGGTTTGTGCACAACATCACTATGCTTTAAAATTCATTGATAAAGTGAATGAAATATGTACTTTACTTTTTCTTTGAATTGTTGAAAGTTTATTTGTGACATTATTTATGATATTTTGATTTAAACTGTGAAAGTTATTGTGTATATTTGAAATAGTAATGTTTAGCAAATTGTTAAGATAAGTTTTGAAACCACAGTGTCATGACCATATATTTGAACAGCTCATTAGCATGACTAGTGGGGGTAATTAGTTTCGAATTTTGATTCCTTCCCTGGAGAAGTGTTGAGGTGTGCCAGTAGAAGAGGATTTGAATGGATATCCATATATTTGAGCTAGCTAGCCTTGTGATGTGACTTCTCCTTATCCTCTGCTATTGAGATTATATTTGTTTCAATGGCATGATCTAACTGTGGGTTTATGAAATGTGTTTGATACTTCGAAATAAAATTGTTTGGAATAAAATCTCATAATTCATGTTTTGTGTTTATCTCGCATGTTCAGTTCAATTTTTGAATAAATGTGATTTAAATTCTGCATAAAGATTATTTTAGTATGTTGTGCACCACTGAGTCCTAGTACTCAATGATAACTGTTATTGCTGTCGCAGATTTAGAGACTAGAGGAGCAGCAGAGTGAGCTGCTGAGGATTGTCGAGCGACTCATCCTGAAGTTGTATCGGGTATATTTTATACCCTGACTGTAGAAATTTATTTTGATGTATGTATTGCACATAAATGTATGGACATGTAAATCGGTCTTGAGCAGTTTTGTACAAAGTTTGTATAAAGTTGTAATAAAATTTAGTTTGGATTTTGCCAATGTAGATTTTAGTATGATGTATATATAGATTGTTTGTCTTTAATGAATGAAAATGTTTTATTTTAATTTGAATGAAATTGGTAAATATTATTTTAATGATTATTGAATTCTGGAATTTGAGAAATGTTGACTGTTGAATTTTGAGATTTGAGAAATTGGTTGAGATTAATTGTGAAATTGAAGTAGTTATTAAGAAAAATTATTGGAAGTGTTTTTTTCCAGGTATTTGAAGAACTGTTTTCTCAAAATACAGACGGAATTCTGTCAAAATTTTTATAAAATTTACAGAAAAATAAAATGGGCCAAAAATTTCAATTAGCCTTCAACTTTAATTAAATGTTTTGATACTAATTAGAAAATGCTCCCCACTTATCAAAAGTAAGAAAATTGTTTTAAAATCCCTTATAGGGTACTTAATGAGTTATCGGTAGGTGAAGTTCGATAGTTCATTAGGTATTCTACGGGATCATGTTATGCCTTACAGAGGGGCAAGGTGTGACATGTTTTAGTGGTATCAGAGCAAAATTTTTGAAGTATATTTTGACTTGAGAATTTGTGTCTTTCCTTGTTAATTACAACTGCTCAATGTCCATATTTGTTACATACAGTGCATTAAATCATAAATATGAACTAACAGAGGGAAATCTCCATGTGTTATTTGTTCAGGAGATACCCTAACTTTAGACTGAAATGGAAGAAGGGGATCACTCAGTCGAGTAATCTGTTGAAGCTGAGGCACAAGGGGAAGCCCCAGCTCTACAGAATGTTAGTGGATCAGTAGCACCAGCCCCACAAATGCCGCAGTTTCCTGCACAGTTTGCACAGCAGATGGCTGCGATGTTTCAACAAATGGCTGGGGGTATGCCTGCTCAAGCTCCACCCCAGACACCTGTGGCACAGCCACTGCCTTCAGCCAGATAGTATGACAAGTTATTGAAGTATGGGGCTACAGAATTTAAGGGTACAGTGGACCCTTCAGAGGTAGAGCAATGGCTTGAAAGAATGGACAGAGTGTTTAAGAAGCTGCATTGCCAAGATGAACTATAGTTTGAATACTCTGTGTCTCTACTGCAAGGGGATGCGTATGATTGGTGGAAGACCATCCCCCTGTTAGTAGTATGCCCTAGAGCATATCATTTAGTATGTATCTTGTATATATTTTATTAATAAAAGGCATTTCCACTTTTCCGTTTACATAATATATTTATGTGTAATAGAAAAGGTCCATTGATATTTTGTTAGAAATATTATTCTTAAGTTGTTAAGAATATGAGTGACAATATTTCTAGCACAAAGTATCATAAATAGGTTCACAATCGAGGATACTTCATAATAAGGACATGACTTATCCAGAAAGATTGTATTCATGTTTGTTCCCAAGTTATTTATATGAGATATAAATAAGATGGAATGGTGAGTCTCATGCCATATAACAAACATGATAGGCACTTATAAATGATAAGTAGGTCAACTGAAGGACACTTATGACAAGCACATGGAGTTTACTCTGTCAATGTTTTGTCATAAATCATATCAAGGCATATAATCTTTAGACCGAGATAGCACAGCTTATCTTGTATATAGGTAGTTTGAGTTTGATATCGCTTTCATACTTGTACTATGTATGGGTATATGGGCATGTGTTGGCTCTACTAGTTATATATGGAGGTAGGTGTTGATCAAGATGGAATCTGCTTCTAAGTAAATAGAGATAAAATCCTATGTTCATTTAATTGTTCTTGATGTTTCAAGTTCCTGCCAGACAGATAGATTTATTCGTAAAAGAGTTTCGATGAGAAAATCTTTTAATCAAGAACTGGAATTAAAAGAGAACATAATATTCATAGCAAATGGAGTTTGACATAAACCATGACTCACTTGAGTTGGGATTTTGTAATGCAGAGATTCTAGTGCATGGTAACATATGATTATAGGTTCATTTAAGGTAAATCTTATTACTAATTGGGTGGCCATGGCATGCTATGCTAGGTGTTAACCATGGTCTATGAGGTTCATAAAATGATTTAGAGAAATCATTTATGGTAAGAAAGAGTTCGATGATATTAAGAGTTGATATCATGTCTCATTGCCAATTAGTGATGAGCCTAGTAAGTCACACACATACACAAGTTATCACCTATTTAAATATGATTTAATTAATTAATTAAAGAGTTTAATTGATTAATTAAATAGATTTGGTTTGTAATTAAATTGCAAAGTCCCTAGCATGACTTGAAACCAAATCTAGATTATCGATGTAGTATAAATTAAATTTATATTTAAAGTGTTTAAATATGAATTTAATTGATGAGAAATTAATTAATAGAGATTAATTAATTAATTTATATTTGATATAAATTAATTAGAAGAAGAAAATAATTATTTTGGGTTAAGAACTCAAAATTAAGACACAGGGCATTTTGGTCATTTTGTACAGGACACGTGGCACCATGAGATGGTGACACATGGCATAACACATAAGCTTGCAAATATTTTTAATCATGTAAGATGATTAAAATCAAGATTAAATATAGGTTTGACACTTGGCACAATGTGATTGGGTCACTTAAACCTAGAGCTAATCAAAAGGTGACATGTGGCTAGGGTTTAATGTGTTAACCTAGCTATTTAAGTGTGGTTATGAAAAGAAAACATAACCAGCAGCCTCTCTCTCATATGTCACGCCACTTTGAGCCTCCAGCTATTTCTCTTCATCTCTCATCAATTCAAAGAGATTAGCCATCAATCTCTTGAATTAAGAACACTAGAAATTGTTTCTAGTGTCCTGCTTACATCTCTAATCTCTTAAAAGGCAGAACTTGAATTTCTAATTAATAGAAAAGGCTTTAGAAGCTGTTCAAGGGCTGCCATAGGTGTTCTTGGTGTGGACAAGCTAGAGGGACAACATCCGTGTCCTCAAGACGATCTCAAAGGCGCAGACACGCCGCAAAGACATCAAGAGGTTAGTGTAATCGTTTGATTTAATCTAGGTTCTAAAATTAATCTGATTAATTTTAAAATCTTAAATGGCAAATACAGATCCAAAAACATATTAAAAGAGTTTTAATATGTTGTTTATCATTGAAATCAAATAGATAAAAATAAATCTTGCATGGTGCATGTGACCCTAGGTGAAAATTTTTGAATTCAATGGTATAATCTTGTGTTTTTCACGCCTGCCTTCAATTGGTATCAGAGCCACTATATTTGCCATTTAGATTGTTGATTATATAATTTAATTGTGTGTTTGATCATGAGATCAAGAGATTCATTGCTGGTTGGATCATGAGGTGTGGCACACATGGTGAAGCCACCATTGGTATGCAACAATGGTTCAATGGGTGGTTCAAGGTTTGGCTTTTAATTCTGCAATTGTTGTATGATCTAAGGCCTATTCTTTGACTAATTAAAGTGTTTAATTAGTTGTTTTAATCACACAATTAAATTATGATTCAAATCAGAATTTTAAAAATTGTTTGAATGTGATTCAAATCTGAATTTTAAAAGTTGTTTGAATGTGATTCAAATCTGAATTTTTAAAGTTGTTTGAATCATATTTAAATCTGATTTTTAAAATTGATTCAATAAAATTAGATCTGATTTTTTAAAAATATTTGAATGTGATTCAAATCTGATTTTTTAAAAATGTTTGAATGTGATTCAAATCTGAATTTTTGAAGTTGTTTGAATGTGATTCAAATCTGAATTTTTAAATTTGTTTGAATGAGATTCAAATCTGAATTTTTAAATTTATTTGAATCATATTCAAATCTGATTTTTAAGTTGAATATGAGATATTCAATTTAATTTAAGTATGTATGTTTTATTTAATTGTTAAATAGTGATATGCATGATGGATGATCATGGACTATAAAAGACCAATGTGATTGGATTTATTTCTTTTATGTTTCTTTGGGATTGTAAATTATTAATTTATTTTAATTTATTTTGGGCATGTATTATTAAGTTTGTAATATTTTGGGTTGTAATTTCATTTATTTAAGTTCTTGTAAATTCGCTTGGTATGCCAAGGATTACTATGTAATATTGGATTGCAAGAAGTTCAAGGAGGTCAAGAGCATTGGTGGACCAAAGTGGGAGGAATTCAATATCAAGTGTTGATTATGTACTCCTTCAGCAACTCTTGTAAAATGAATGAATGAAATGCACCTAGGAATGCCCTGATTCAATTCTTGGTGGCTCGCACTGAATCCCTTAGAAAGTCCATGATCATACCATATTTATCGCTTATCCATGAATGCATGAGATGTATGGGAATGTATGCAATTATATGATATATGCATGCTAAATGGATAATGTGCAAAGTGAGACCTTAATAGTAATTAGGATGGCTATAAAATCTTCCAAACAAATGATTAAGTTGGAAATGCTATAATTAAAGTAATTATAACATAAGCTCCTCCATTGGGGCAATTATTTTAAGAAATTTTAAATAGTTGCATGAGATGCAATTAATTTAAGAGATTTTCTTAAGAATAATTGTTAAGCATGAGATGTTGTAAATATGTAAATGGTTTGGTGGCCAATATTGATGTACTGAGGACATTAAAATTATTTGCATAATTATCGCTCAATGGGATCAACTTAACTAATGCAAGATAAGTCAATATTGATGTACCCGAGATTTTGAGCATTAGGGGCTAGTAAAAGGATTGAACCTCACATGAGATGTGATGGGCAAGGAGTTGCTCACTTATAGTTTATTGTAATTCCAATAATGGATGTACCGAGGATGATCAATAGAATTATAAGAATTAATCACCCACTAGAAATCCATCCAACTAGGATTTCCGCTTACTTTGGAAGTGTAGGATTCGCTAAGTTAGTGGGAGGACCAATTTGATTAAAAGACCATAATCATTTTGGTTAATTACATGATACATTTATTAATTAATCAAGTTATTTTCTCAGCTAATTTTCTCGATAAAAATGAGCACAAAACAACCACCACCATCCAATATCCTTGCAAGCATACTTGATCACAACAGTTGACAGACCTAACTGTCTGATTGGCTAAGAAATTTGAAACTTGTCTCAACCTTGAACATATAGGATATGTTCTAGATTCAAATGTTCCCGGTCCCTTACCTCCAGAGGCCACACAAGAGGAACATGATACTTTGGACAAGTGGAAGGAGCATGATGTGAGAGCTAAGTGTTACATGCTTGCTTCCATGAGTAATGAGTTACGTACAACATGAGAACATGCAGAGTGCTAGTGAGATCCTCCTTCACCTACAAGAGTTGTATGGTGAGCACAAAGCAGAATGCTAGGTATGAGATATCTAAACAGCTTATTCCGTATGAGGATGTCCGAGGGATGTAATGTTGGGGATCATGTCCACAAGATGATTCACTGATTGAGCAGCTTGGAACATCTTGACTTCAACATGGATTTCCAACTACAAACGGATTTGATCCTTCACCCTTCCTCGAGTCTTTTGGGAATTTTGTGACAAATTTCCATATGACTAAACAGAATGCACCTTAGCTGAATTACTCAACATGCTGGTTATTGCCCAAAAGAATATGCTGTGCAATAAAGGAAAAGAGGTAGCTTTGTTGCATCTTCTTCTCACTGGAAAGTCCAACAAGAAGAAGGGCAATAAGAAGAAGAAACCTCAGATTCCTGGTCTTTACAAGAAAATAGCTAAACAGAAAAAAAGACTAAAGCTGATGGAGGCAAAGGAAAGTGTTTCCACTGCCAACAGGAAAGTGTTTCCATTGCCAGTAAGAAAGTGTTTCCACTGGCCAGAGTATAGCAATCTAAATGAATGCAATGCCATGGTGAAAACCAACTCAAGTTCAAAATATATTTGGCACTTAAGGTTATGTCATGTTGCAGAAGATAGGATTGCAAAATTGGAGAAAATGGGGATTCTATCCTCATTGGGCTCTGAGCCTACTCCAACTTGTGAATCTTGCCTTCAAGGCAAAATGACTAGATCACCCTTTGTTGGACAAGGGCTAAGAGCTGAAAATATTTTGGAGCTAATACATAGTGATGTATGTGGTCCATTTAAAGAAATGGCTAGAGGGGGCTTTCATTATTTTATTACCTTTACTGATGATAAATCAAGGTTTGGGTATTTGTATTTGATGAAATACAAACATGAATCCTTTGAAAAGTTCAAAGAATTTAAATCTGAAGTAGAAAATCAAACAGGAAAAAATATTAAAGCTCTTCGATCGATCGTGGAGGTGAATATTTGAGTACCGAATTTGATGAATACTTGAGAGAGCATGGCATTGTTTCTCACCGACTCTCCAGAACGCCACAACCGAATGGTGTATCTGAAGGAGAAATCGCACTTATTGGATATGGTACGTAGTATGATGAGTTATACCGATATGCCAATCTCCTTTGGGGATTTGCATTAGAATCACTTTGTATATTCCGAATAGGATTCCATCAAAATCGCTTTCTTCCACACCTTATGAGATATGGCATGGAAGAAAACCAAGTCTTAAGCATGTTAAGATTTGGGGTTGTCCAAATTATATCAAAAGTCAACACCGATAAATTGGAGACCAGATCGTAAAAGGTCGATTTGTTGGATATCCAAAAGATAGTTTTGGATATTATTTTTATTTGCCTACTTCACAAAAGGTTGTGATAAGTAGAGATGCTACATTTCTTGAACAACAGCTTGTTCAAGAAGGAGGCAAAGGAAGGCAAATAGAGTTAGAATTGGAGAATTTCGACCAACCAATGCATCGATGGATATAGATCCATCTAGTCAACCTATACCCATTGATGAAACATCTACAAATGCTCCTCGTAGAACAACTGTGGTATCTCACCCACCAATGAGATATGGTTTTCTTCATGAAGAAGAACAAGAGTTGTCTACTCATGAAGAAGTAGATCATGGAGATGATCCACTTACCTATGAAGAAGCTATATCGATATAGACTCTTCAAAATGGATTGATGCTATGAAATCCGAGATTGATTCCATGTATAAGAATCAAGTTTGGGATCTTGTTGACCCACCACAAGGTATAGTACCTATAGGGAACAAATGGGTTTTCAAGAAGAAAATTGGTACTGATGGAAAGGTAGAGACCTATAAGGCAAGGCTAGTAGCGAAAGGGTTTCGCCAAAGGCAAGGAATAGACTATGAGGAGACTTTCTCACTGCCATGCTTAAATCAATTAGGATTTTATTAGCAATAAATGCATACTATGATTATGAGATTTGGCAGATGGATGTCAAACAAATTTTTCTCAATGGATACATTGAAGATAACATTTTCATGGAACAACCTCGTGGATTTGAATCCCAAGATGGTTCCAAGGTATGCAAGCTAAAGCGATCCATTTATGGGTTGAAACAAGCTTCGAGGAGTTGGAACATCCGTTTTGATGAAGACATTAAATCTTTTGGTTTTATCAAAAATGAGGATGAGCCATGTGTATATAAGAAGGTTAGTGACAAGGCTATCACTTTCCTTGTCTTATATGTGGATGACATACGTTGATGGGTAATGATACAGTATGTTGACAACTATAAAGGTATGTTTGTCAAATACCTTCTCCATGAAGGACTGCTCGGAGGCAACCTAAATTCTTGGGATTCGGAACTATATAGATAGAGCTAAAAGAATAATTGTTTTATTAAAAAGTATATACTTGGAAAAGGTGTTAAAGAGGTTTAACATGCTTGATTCCAAGAGAGGATTGTTACCAGTGAGACATGGTATCCACCTGTTTAAAGAGATGTCTCCAAAGACACCAAGAAAGAGATAAGATGGCCAGATTCCATATGCTTCGCCATTGGAAGTTTAATGTATGCAATGTTGTGTACTAGGCCTGATATCGCATATGTCGTTAGTTTGACTAGCGTGTATCAATCCAATCCGTGTTTGGAACATCGATAGTCACAAGAATATCCTTAAGTACTTGAGAAGAACTAAGGATTTATTCTTGATTTATGGAGGTGGAGACTTGCAATTGATGGTTATACCGATTCTCGATTTCCAATCGATATCGATGATAGAAAGTCTACCGATATGTGTTCATTTGTAATGGAGGTGCAATACTGGAAGAGTTCCAAACAGAGCACGATCGCAGATTCCACTATCGAGGTCGAGTATATTGTCGCATCGATGTCGCAAAGGAAGTCGCTTGGATAAAGAAGTTCGTGATGTAACTTACAAGAGTTCCTTCCATTGAGTCGCCAGCCCATTACACCGTGACAACAATGGAGCAACATACAAAGCTAAGGAACCAAGGTCTCACCCAAAATCCAAACACATAGAAAGGCACTACCACATTATCGTGAGATATAGTTGGGCAAGGCGATATAGCCATGCAGAAAATAGCATCACCAAAATCCACCGATCCATTCACTAAGCCTTTGTCACAAGCTCAGTTAGACTGACATCTTGAGAAGATGGGTCTAAGATATTGTAATGAATGGCTCTAGTGCTAGTGGGAGATTGTTAGTAGTATGCCCTAGAGCATATCATTTAGTATGTATCTTGTATATATTTTATTAATAAAAGGCATTTCCACTTTTCCGTTTACATAATATATTTATGTGTAATAGAAAAGGTCCATTGATATTTTGTTAGAAATATTATTCTTAAGTTGTTAAGAATATGAGTGACAATATTTCTAGCACAAAGTATCATAAATAGGTTCACAATCGAGGATACTTCATAATAAGGACATGACTTATCCGTAAAGATTGTATTCATGTTTGTTCCCAAGTTATTTATATGAGATATAAATAAGATGGAATGGTGAGTCTCATGCCATATAACAAACATGATAGGCACTTATAAATGATAAGTAGGTCAACCAAAGGACACTTATGACAAGCACATGGAGTTTACTCACAATGTTTTGT